>NC_080032.1:73640229-73735229 GCF_030020395.1 Manis pentadactyla
AATTGGAGGGAAGAATAATCCTTGAAGAGACTAATGGTGTTAACAGTTCCCTCATAGGGTTGAAATGGCAAAACAGCCTCCTTCTAATGCAAAGGAAGCAGAAAGTGAAACCACATAGTCTAATTTTCAATTTCTCAATAAAATGAAAAGAATAAGCCAAAAAGAGGTTTCAAGATTATTTTTATAGTTTATCAGAGGTTATTTTCAGTAGAATTTAAAATAAAATAAGTATCATGTTGTTAGTACTCACTTGAAAGAAAATTTTCTTCACTTTAAAACAAAATCACTTCCTAAACAAAGTAATACATTCCATTCTCATGTTCCTCTAAGCAGCAGAGGAAAATATAATATTTTAAATGTTCTCTTCCAATTTTTTTAACTATTCAACAACCACACCAAGCTTTAATTCACTGGTGATTTTTCCACGGATTTTTCTTTTTTTAAAAGGATAAATGACACCTCTAGAAGAAAATGGAAATAAGTTTTCACTCCGAGTGGTCTAGGGTGGGTAATAACCCTCAGAAGAGAAATGACATTGTAATAGACAATACTTCATTTCAGTTTATAAGAAAGGGAAAGAAAAAAAAATCCCCAAAACAAAACACAGGTTTGATACATTTCTTCTAGAGTCAATCCCTAAGAGTAGTTTGCTCTCAATCAAAATTACTTTGCATGACAAAATTAAACTTTCAAATGTTGCCAATATTCTAACTGATCTTCCAAAAATATTTGGTATTTTTTTATCTACATAGATGTCACGACAGACTAGTTCTTACATAATCACAAGCTAAGCGATCAACTGTCTGCTCCAGCTAAAAGTTTTGCTATGTTTGCATTCCTATATCAAATTTCTCTTTTACAATCGCATAGTTGTTTCAACTTTTCACATATTGAACAGAATCATCAGCCACTACTGAGAGAAAACTTACAGGAAACTTTTAAATGATAGTGTCTTTTAGGAATCTAAGCCAACCACAGTTGTGGCCATTGTTAGTACTTCTTCAATTTGATTGAGAGATTTTTTTAAAAAAACAGCAATATTTAATTCTTGCATGGAAAACATGTGTCTCCTCTTTATAGTTCAGAGACAAATTTAATATGTTTACCTTGGTTGAATTATTTTAGAGGTAAGGTGTGTACAATTCAAAAGAGGACGACAATTTACAATCCTCAAATTATTTCTTTGTGGGTCTGTATACTTGTTGGAAAGTTTACATCTATGTGTGGCTGTGAGCCAAGTAGATAGTTAGTGCAGTCTGCCAAAGGAGCTAAATTTAATGTAGATCATGGTCTTTCCTGTCTTAGTACTGAATTGCCTAATTGTTTCTCATTGTCCCCATCCCCAAGAAATGGGTATAAAGATTTTCAATCAGTTTCAAATACATGTCATTCCATTTCTGTTAGGCCCTCTGAACTGTTATAGATTTTACGAGATTAGAGATAATGAACAGGAAACATATTCTATAGTAACTAGCATATAGAAGCTACTCTATAAATGGTATCAATTATCATCATATTTGATATAACCCAGCTCAATTTTTTATACTCCAATGAAGAATCATTCTTGTGATTGTCTCTGCTACTGTATTTTATAACACTTCATGTACTTTATTAAAAGTTAGTTTTAGTATTTAATAATTCCCTGCTTTTTGTGATCTGAATGTTTATGTCCCACCCAAATGCTGAAATCCTAGTGCCTAATGTAATCGTATTAGGTGGGGCCTTTGGGAGATACTTAGGTCATGAGGGTGAAGCCCTTATGAATGGAATCAGTGCTCATATAAAACAGATTCCACAGAGATCCCATGCCCCTTCTGCTCTGTGAAGACACAGGGAGATTGCACCAGCTGCGATTCAGGAAGAGAATCCTAAGCCAAAAGTGCAGGTGCTGGTGCCTGGATCATGGACTGCCAGCCTCCAGAATGGTGAGAAACAAATTTCTGTTTATATATTACTCAGTCTGTGATATTTTGTTAGAGTAGCTCGAAAGGATGAAGAAATTGTTAGGCAAAAAGTTTTGTGGATTCAGATTTTGTCTTAATTAGCTTTGCATTCCATCCAACACCAAGTGGAGGGTCTTGCTCACAATAGACATGTATTAAATGCTGATTAAGATGATGTTGAATTAAACAATGAAGCTACAGCCCTGAAGAATTCTAAAAATGAAATTTTTGATATAATTGTTGATAGAAATAATTATCTAAGCATATTAAAATCAGATGCTACTTGACACTATATTGATATTTTTCACACTATACCTTGAGATTTATTACAGCATAGTAATATATGTAAATAGTAAAGATTTGTTTTGTCATCTGTGTTTATGATTATATCATCCATTCTTGGAGGCAGAACCTACCTCTTAGTATCTGCAGGGTCTATCACAATGCTTAGGACATAATAACAACTTAATAAATGTTTACTTCATGAATAACTAAATGGAAAAATAGTAAATGAATAAAAGGACTCAAAGGATAGTAGATCTAAATAAAATTTTCTTTACTTAAAATCACTAGTTTTGTGAGACTAAATAAATAAAGAAGAAGACAAAAAATGGAGGTCAATGGAATTTTCAACACAAACTAGAATCACAGCAGTTTCTCGTGAAATACTGGGATTTTTGGAAGGTTTATAGTGTTAAGGATGTTTAGGCACATATTTATTGGTTATTACTATCAGGTAAAATTAATATCTTTAAAAGGCTATTAGTAGTGAAAGAAGATTTCAAGTAACTTATTTAAACAGTCTAATATGTAACTTTTGCTAATTGTGTCTTAAGATACTTAAGAAAACACTAAAAAGACAAAACACAGCATCAAGTCTCAGTGACCCTAAGGCTAGAATCTGGGAGGAGCTTCTGCTAACCAAGGGTAAGTCAATTTTCTTGGAGGTCTCAGGTTTCATCTTGAGACAAATAACAACATCTAAAAAAGTTAGGAAGACACTGTAATTTCCACCTGTTATTTCTTTGAGTCTACATACAGGGTAATACCAACTAATAAAACAGGCTATCCATGTGTTGATCTTTGAGGTATTTAAAGTCTATTCTCAGATCTTGCCTACATTTCTAACTGCCACCTTTCTCACCATTTGCTAAGACCATCTTTCAGAAACAGCTGAGCAGGAGCTATGGAGCGGGGCCACTGATGGCTCACTGCATATTGTCTGCTTCTTTCTCCAAGGTTCTGAAGATGGTGACAGAGATATCCTGGATTCAGCGGATGGAAGAACTCTTAAGTTGTTGTCTATTTATTTTCCAGAGTTTCAGAGGACAAAGCTTGAAGTAAAAGGGAAATTGCCATCTCAGTAAAGTGAATGCCTGATAGAAACTGAAAGTCATATTGGAATCTGGGAACACTGACTTCCTTTCTAAGTGTGAATCCAAAAAGGAGATTCTGCTGTCATTGATTCATGAGAGAGTATGACTTAGGGTAACCCATCCATCTTATAGCCAGAGAGTCACTGAATTTAGGAAGTGCCCCCATTCAATATTTTGTAAAGAGGAGAAAAAAATAAACAATAAGTAACAGAAATAACAAAAAATCCAACACTGTAGAATAAGGGAAACAAAAGCATGAATCAGTGATGTGTAGAATGGACTTGAGGAGCTCTCCTTAAATCTCCTTAAACAAGAAGAGATGGAAATTATGGAAGAGAACATGATAGCTAAAATGAAGTTTAAATATGAGACTAATTCATGTTCTTAAAAGAGGGAACAAAAACATATGAAATATAAGAAGTAAATAAAGATATGATAGAAGAAAACTTGACTGGTTGACCTGCATATGAAGATTTGAGAGAGTTTACTAAATTCAAGATAAAATAATAAAGGAAACCTATGAAACTCATATTGACAAACCTTTGAATTCCAAGGGAAAGTAATAGTAACTTAAACTGTCAAGTATCCAAATAAGGGAAAAAGGAAAAGAAAGGATTATTCACAAAGGAAAAATGTATCCAGCTAGCTTCAGACATTGCAATTGTCAATATTCTAAGACAATGAAAAACATCTAAGAATTTTGAAAACATAGTATTGTGACCTAAGGAGTTCATATCCAACCTGTATTTCCTTATGTGAAAGCTATCAAAGTATTATCAAGAAAATAACATTTTTGTTATTTTAAGAAAATATGGTAAGAAAAATAACATTTCCACAACTTTACAAAACAAGTTATTTGGACTATTTCTCCAAATTAATCTCAAAGAATGAGATTAAACAACCCAAGATAGGAGGGTCATGGCATAAAGAGATGTTAAGGTTTTTCCTTTCTTTATTTGGATCAGTATTTGGAGTTCCTTTAGATAATTGGTTGTTAGAATGATTCTGTCAGTGAAAACTCCTCTCATTTCTTTCTCTTAGACTTCGCCCCTTACGCATCACCAGGAAACATACTTCTTAGGCGTCATCCTTCACTTTACAAAATCTCTTGATGTGTCCAATGACTTAGGAACTAACTAGCAGTTGTGAGGTAGCTAAAATTTTATATTTACAAGACTGAGATATTATGCATGACAGAGTTACTGTTTGCTTTACCTAAGGCATATATTAGAAATCTTTTATAATTTTTTCCTCATTAATGAGGCCTATATTATTAACAGATATGTTTTACAGATTAGGAAATCATTACACAGGAAGGTTAGTGACACCAAAACATGTTTTGTTTTTGTTTTTTTTTCCCACAGGCAAGGGAAGTTGGAGGCAGACCCATTGTTCACTATGCTGGTTTACATTCAGACTTACCTAGGGAACTGTAAAATAGTTTTTCTATTTCTAAACCATTCTTGAAGACTCAGAATCCTAGGGAAGGATTGCCTCAGACCTCTTGTTTGTTTTGTTTTGTTCCTCAGAAAGATCTAGCAATCTGAGGGTCAGTCAGGTGTGGAATCACTGAGGATGGACCAATGATAAACTTGGAGAGGGAGGATGAACTTGTAGGAGCTAGTGCCCAGAGGTAATATTGGAGGAAAGGAATGAACTAAAATAGGAATGAACTATTCAGAAGTATGACTTAACAAGTAGAAGACTTTTCATCAAATACTAACATTTACCCCAACAGCACAGCTAGTAAAACAGTTCTGAGGAGAGTAAAACAAAGAGGCTGGTTGAATTTTACAGTTTCAAGATCTCTGAAAGCAATATGTTTCTTGAGCAATTATGAGCTATTCTGCAAGAAAACATTTCTGTAGCCATGTAAATTTGAAGAGCAAAATTAATCTGGTTTCTCCCTCAGAGCCTTCAATATATTAAAATTCATCATAAATCTATGAGTACAAAGCATTTCCCCAGTTTGCTTGACCACATAACCCTTTTTTGGATTGCCTGTTAATATATCAGTTTCAATGTCTAACTGAATTTAGAAATTACATTAAATTCTGAAAACTGCATCATATAAACCAGGTCTGATATTTTTAAGATTTTCATAAGGGAAAAATTATAAAGAAATATCTTATTTTCTTCTCCTGTACTTAATTTAGGATTACATATAACCAAAAGACAGCTAATGCAACAAAATCATATAGAGAAAAATATGAGGAACAGAACTCTACATGAAAAATTCAAATGACTAATGAGGAGCCATACAAGTGACTAATAATAATGATAATTAGCCAGATGAAGTAACATGTACTCTGAAGCAAAAAGCACACAATGCTCCTAATTTTTGCTCTTAAAGATTATTCTAGTTACCTTTCCTCACTATAATATAAAGAGTAATATTAGGTTTAAAAATTTTATTAAAACCTCTGTATAAGACCCTTTTGAGTTTCCATAATTTTTTTAATCCACAAAGGTAAAAAAAAGAAATCCAATAAAGTCTGAAAGTACTAGATAGTTTGAAGAGGAGACATGCTACATTTATTTCTCCTTCAATGAGAAATACCAGAGTTGTCTCTCTAGTGAAACTAAGGAACATAGCCATTAAAAAATATGGAGTTGCCATTCTAGATTTTCTCCAGAATTTCAATTTAAGGAAAATGAATATAGTACTTTTAGGGTTCTATTGTGCTTTCATTATTACCATATTTTGATACAGGTTATAAATTGGGAAGCTGCTTGGATTTAAGTTTGTTTACCTGAATGGTTTTCTTTTCTTTTTTAATCTTTATTGAGGAATAATTGACAAATATAACTGTGCCTGTTTAAAGTGTACAGTGTATACATATACACATTATAGAATGGTTGTCAAGATAATTTGTACATCAATCACCTCACATAGTTACATAGTTAACTTTCCTCTTGTGTGTGTGGTAAAATGCTTAAGATCAATGAGGGTACTCATGTGGCTCTATTCAGTGAGGAGTTTGCTGGGTCTGGACCATCCAAAGGTATCTCCTCCATCAATCTCTGCTCTAGCTTGTTCTTCATCACACATCTGCTTGCATCACACCTATTGGACAAAGCAAGTTATATGACCAAGCCTAGCATGGGACACATCTATACAAGCATGTGAATAGTATGACATGTGGCATTTTAAGAGCCATCAGTGTAATAGCCTGCCACAAGGAGAAGAATTTAGATATAATTGTGTCTCTCTTGGCCAGTCACTTACTTCCAATCATACATCTTTACATATTGCTTTTCTAGGTAATGAATGAAGATGATAATAAAGAAGATGGGTATATATAAAAGTGCTTAGAAATATTTTGGGGCATCTACAAATTTTGTGGCTAAAAAAATTTAATTACTGTAATTTGAATTACATATTTTTTGAATAGTCAAGATTAGAACTCAGAGTTGAGCTGATTCTAATATACTGACTACTAAAATTAGTATCATAGCTAATATCACAGTGTGGTAAAGCAGAAACTCTGAGCTAGGAAATAGGAAATAGGATACACAAAATTGCCATTGAGCTGTGTACCTTTTAGATTGTCATTTAAAATTTTTATGCCTCAGTTTGTAATATATTAAAAGAAATTTCTTGAACTAGATTATCTCTTAGCAATCTTCCAGTTCTAAAAATTGTTGAATCCTTCAAAATTCTTTAAGTAGCATTGGAAATATGCAAGAAACAAAATGGGAACCAAAGTCCCTCATCAATCATTCAGTCATGCCAGGGCCTGTGACACATATGTAAACATTGATTTGTGGTTATTAAGATTTTAATTCAACCAACTGGACCCTGGTCACTACAGAAAACATGCTCAGAGGGTGTTTCCACTTTCTGTGTTCTCCTGGCTATTACCAGAGAGCATCATGATTAAAACTAAATAATAAACAAGATTCCCAAATGAGGCCTACATGTTATTCTATATAAATATGCAAATATTATGATTAAAATGAAAGAGAGGTCATATTGTCCTAGAGTGATGGGAGTTGAGGAGTGCGTGGTAATCCCTGGTCAGCAGAGATACAGGTCGAGAGATGCTTCTTCCATTATAATTCTTCCCAGGCTTCCCACCTTCCCACATGATGGGGGGCCTTGAAGAACTGGATGTGAAGAACAGCCTCTCCTGCTCCCATCAGGACTCTTTCCCTTCCTGTCATTTACTTTAGATTTCCTTTTGCTCTTCTTGCAAACACATCACCATAAGCTTAAAGCAACTGAAGATATGGTCTTGTGTCTGCACATCGACTGTAATCTGTGAGATAAAGTTTTTGTCAAGTCCACCAATTGCTTCCTTTCTTCAGTTCTCATTTCCTTGCCTTTGGACATTGCTAAATTTTTAGACCACTTCACATTGCATATATGGCATCTCCAAATAAATTTGCTCAGAGACAAGTTCATTTCCTCCCTTTCCTACCTCCTGTGCTCTATGTCCCTCATACTAATTGGTTCATCCTTTTGAGGAGGTGATGTTCTATATAATACGTGAAGTGCTGAAATGTGTTCTGGACCCATTAGGAATTTCAATGCAGGAATTATTTCCTGCCTTGGCTCAATGACCCTTAGAGTAAATTTTCTTGCCTGGCATCCTTCACTTCTTTCAGGTTGATCTTGCTATGAACTGAATTATACACAGAGCAGTCCTACAGAAACTTCTAGGATTCTAAAAATCTTCTCTAACCACCTGTGGCTATTTGGCACTTGAAATATATTTAATATGACCGAGAAAGTGAATATTTAATTTTAATTAATTTAAATTTAATGGCAGAGTATCCTTTTTGTATTTAAGAGTTATTTTCTTGACTCTTCTACATTTAGAATTTCTTACATTTGGACTGCCCGTCATTATCCCCTCAATCCAGAAAATCCTACCTATTCCAATAAGCCTAGATCTAGATTTATCTTCTTCTCCTAGGCACCTTCCTGATATTAAGTCTGTACTGATCTCCCCCTCTTGCAACATTAAATGTGCTGCTCCTCTGGCAATCATTGCACTGTTAGGCATCACAGAAGTGTGTTTGTTTCCATAATCAGACATGAAACTCTTGGAGGTCAGAAACTGTGTCGAACATTTCTTTTGCGTTCCTCTTGGCAACATAGCATATGCTGGGCACCTGGTTGCTGCTCAGTAAGTATTTATTGCATGTATAAATAAAGTAGGTTACGACAGGGAGCAGGAGGCCTGGGCAGATGGTGCCCAAATGACAAGAGCCCCACTTCTTCCTCCTGGAAGTAATGGCAGATTTTGGTAATTTTCCCATTAAGTTTCCAGGAAAGTCTCTAAGAACTAGAATGTACAGTTAGGGGGGCTGGCAAGAAGGGAACCAGTTTTGGAAGCTGCAGTATGCAGTTTAACAGTATTGCATGTAGTTTTCTCTGATTTCCTCCCAATATACAATACATGTAAGCAGAACAGAGTACCGGAGCAAAATTCTAAGCTTCCTCTCATGTGTGTAGAAAGCCACATGGTGGCTCCCACCACTAGTGATTTCAAATCTGTGTAATAGTTCTCTTTTGACTCTTTACAACTTCTTGAAATTGTTTGCTGTGTTATTTGTATATTGTGTCTATTCAAATCATTAGTGGGAAAGATTATTACTCCTGAACTTTCTAAACCAGAATGAGACAAGGAAACACAAAGATAAAGCAAATAACAAAAACAATGCCCCATACTGTTAATGATATAAAATCATCCTGACAAAGCATTCCTGAATATCCTGTGAAATTATTGGGAAGTCTGAAAAGTTGAAGTAACAATACAGTATCGATAACATTTTTGAAAACAGCCAACAATGTTTAAAATTTGTTTTTATATATATATGACATGCATTTTAGATGTAACAGCCAGGAAAATCTTGTTATTGCAGACCTCACTGGAAGATCTCTGAGTCCCTCCAGCTTTAAAGTGCTGAAAATAATTCAGAATTTATGATAATGTGCACGAGTCTAGGCTGAAATTTACTTTTGTATGATCTATGAAGCAAGGATTTGCTAATAGTGTAAACAAGATTGCTTGAGGCTTTTAACCAAGCTGTTCTTAAAGATTTTAACACATTGTGTGATACAAAGGGGTCTAACTAACTTCAAATGATTCCCAACTCTTTATTAAAGCATGCAATGAAAGTTTGTTCCTTAAGTGAAGTAGTTTTATTAGCAGCTAAATTCACAGTATAAATTTGAAAGTAGTATATCTACATTTCTTATTAGAGCCTTACAGTTTATTTATTTACTTATTATTTTTGTTAATTCAGTTTGGTTTCTCCAAGGGAAGACTGTATCAGTGAGATTTTCCTGTAATTATAAATGACTATTTCAAATACAGTAGTCAATTTCAGTAGTTAATTTTTCAACTTTACTGTATCTGTTCTTTATTGCCTTGATCTATTTAAAAACATATTTATTAGGCATTGATATTATTTCACTGCCAACCCAAGTGAGATTGGGCTTTATGGTAACTTAATTATTTTTTGAGGAATAATTAAGGACCCAGAACTTCCTATATTTAGCTCTAATTCTAATACTCATTTACAATTCTTAAAATGTACAATGAATTGATATAGAAACGGTAAGATTAGGTTGATTCCTGTAAAGTCTCCATTTTTTTGTTCAACAAGTTGTCATCTTAATTTGTTTTTCTTGATGTTAAAATTGTACATGTATACAAACGCTCAGAAATATTCTGTAGTGTATGTGGAACTGAGAATATATTCTAGGCAACAGGGTTTGACAATTTATCTCAGTTAAAAACAGCAAAAATTCTTCTAAAGACCTGTACAGACAATCGATATGTTGTATTTTACAAAAATGAATATCAAAAATATTTGCTTGGTAAAATCTTATATACAGTTTAGAATGATAATTTGAAAGCCATTGAATTTAAAACACAGTGTAGGAAATATTCTGTATCATTTGCTGTAGCTACAATATGAAATCTGTTCTACCAGAATATGTTTGCATAAAAATCTCTATGGTCTTCCCCCACAAAGAATATTTTCTAAATACTACACATATGTGTGTGTGTGTGTGTATATGTAATATATGCTTTTTTATTGCACCATTGACTGGATTCTATGTTAATATGGCCATGTTCATATTACTAGATCAAGAGCAATGCTGATAATAGCAGACAGAATTCAGTGCAAAACTGTTACTTCAGTAGTGCTTTAGACATTTAAAATATTTTAAGCCTATATGATTGTAATTCTCAGTTAAACAGACTTTGTAAATATCTGATGTATTGCTTGCACTGGCCTCAGTGCTCTTTATGCATTATTTCACTTAATCCTCACTGATTAAGAATCTGTGCAGTAGGAGCTCTGATTATCTTTATTTAGTATGGGGAAATCGAGGCCTTAAGAGAGAGAATAACTTTGCATAAGAGATACCATTAGTATATGGCAGAGGAAGTACATGAATGCATATTTGTCCCACTCCGAGATCTGTGCTCTTATCCTTAAAGTAATTGTCTTTCTGAGTAAAGGTTTTTAACTTATTTTCTTATGGTACCACTTGCATTACTTATCTGAATGCCTTAAGCTCTCCATACATTACAGATGAGTAAGTATTAATGCTGCTAAACAATAAGAGATATTTTTGAAAAGGTATGAGATTACTATATTGTAAGAGGTGAAGAAACTAATCTAAGGTTTTAAATGTTTTCAATGGTCATCTAACAAAATTTAAATATAGTTATTCAGAGGTTATTTTGCTCAACAATCCAAGTGGGCATATTTTGAAATTCCATCTGGTTCCATCAATTTTTCAATGTTAAAAGTCTTCATCTGGAATACTTTACACCAATGAAATGATTTCTTGTATCTCAATTCAGTTTAGGACTTCTGCTTCATGCCAGTTGCTTGGCAAGGGTAAGTTTCACTGATTATTCCTTAACAAAAAGGAGGTGCAATGAGGTAGAAATTATAATCTGTTGAGGAAATAATGGTTTCTAGAGATTCTCATATGTGAGGCTTAAAACTTAGTGAACTCTAAATCCTTTCCTGGTTCATCTTTCTCTTTTTTTGCTTTCTAAAATGAGTATTATTCCAGACTTTGCAATAAGTATCACCCAATTACAGATAGTACCCAACTCAAAGCAAGCTATTTTGATGCTACCATTTTAACACCAATGGCATTTTGTCTTGGTGGCTCCTAATAAATAAACCTGCTAGAAATAATCAACAGAAAATAAATCTGAGAAAGTATGTAAGTGCACATGAAAAAAATCTGTTAAGCTAAATTAGACAAAGAATAATGTCTTCCAGGAAAATTTATCTTGGTGGAAGAGTGACCCAAAACAAACCATCATAAAATATAATCATGAAAAAGCTTTGATTTGGATAAAAACTGACTTAATAATGAAATTTTTCTCAAAAAATTTACACTGTAACTAATGCCAATTAAAAATTTTCAGTAGAAGAAAAATGACAGTGGAAATAAGGAAATTATTTAACTATAATGTGTAACAAATTATCATGGAATTACATTGGCTTAATGGATTTATTCCAAAAAATAACCTAAAAATATTTACTCTAAAAAATTTAATAAAATTATCAATGTTTTTCTGATAAAGTATTTATGTTCATAGAGAATAAAAGTATCAAAATGTCAAAGTTAGGGTTCAAAATATGTGCAGATCAAAATAGTAGTGTAAAAACAACAGGTTCAAAATATTTTGTATTCTTCCCAAATCTTTAGTTTCTATTCCAAAATCTCATTTATAAAATGAATTTGATAATGATAATATCTTTCTTGCCTACAAACTCACAGGATTTTTTTGGAAATCAAATGAGATGGTAATTATAAACATGCTTTATGAAATTTAAAATATTATTTAATAGTACTTACTATTTTCAACTGCCCATTAGACATTTTTATTGAATGCATAGTTTAGTACAAACTAAACTGATAATATTTTCCCCAAAGTTAACCTCTCTGTGGCTTCTTTCTCTGTTAGTGACACCACGATTCTAACAAATCTTTAAGATTTGAGGATTCTAAATTCAGTTTTCCTTAGGACTGTACCATAACCACAGAAACCAAATAGAGCTTGCTAATCAATCAGACCACATATGCTGCAACAAATCGGTATCATATCTCAATTGCTTCTAAGTTGTAGCTTTATCCCATTTTATTTAATAAAATTTCTGGAAATTTACAGAAGTTGAGATTTTTTTTTTTACAAATGAAATTCTATTCTATATGTAAAAAAAGTGAATTTAAGGATTCTCTACTTTGAAATTTTGGGTAGGGTGAAAAATTTATTGCCCCGTAGGTTTTTCTATATGTTCCATCATTAAAACGACCACAAATATTTTTTTTTTTCCCAAAGAAAATCTTGTGAAGGACACGCTGAATGTAGATCATTGAAGATTTGTTTCTCTGACAAAGCTAGTGATTCAGTGACCCATTGAATTAGTGTCACTGTGGTTATGTGGTTTGGTTTTCTGTTTTATATTAAACTTAAAAGCATTAAATAAATGAGTGTGATTAATTGAAAGTTTTAAGCACTAGTAAAACAAGGTCAACGAAGAAGAAACAAAGAGTTTTCCTGTACTTTATATCTGAAGTAGTGAAGATGACATTTGAGATATAACTGTAAGAAGCAACTAAATTATAGTGACCATAACTTAGCTGTGTGATCAATCTTATTTTCAGTAGAACTTGCAATATGACAATGTAAGTCAGTAGAACAAATTTGGTGCCCCAGGATAGCTGCTGAAAATATTTGAGTGAATTCATTGCATGGGAAAGAGACATCAATTTTTTTCAAATGATAAAACTTTAAAAAATGGTAATAATACCATTAAAATTTGTTAAATGGCATCATCTCAAGCATTTGCTTTCTTATGGTAGGAAAATTTTCTTATTAAAGATTTTTTTCAGATGATTTCATCACTTCTTTTATATTCTTAAAAATTTTTAAAGCATATTAATGAATCCACATTGATGTGATTATAATCAACTTAAATGACCTTGTCACAGTTTAACCATACAGGTCAAGTACATATGCAAGTTTTCCTATGTAACTACTAAAATTAAAAGCTGAGAGACCCAGGTTTTAGGTATTTCTGTCTGACTGGTAGAATAGAAACCAAATGAATATGTGGAACAACTAGAATGTATCATAGTACAATTCTTTAAAAATTGTAATGAAATCAAGGACTGGAAACAGGTGAGGATATAATTTTAAAAATATGAAGCTTATAGACTCTCAGGACAAGCAATCTGCAATTAGGTTACAACCTTTGTAATGAAATTGTATAGAATCTCTAAGGAAAAACATTTTTTAAAAAAGAAAAACAGCAAAAGAGAAACAAATTAGAACGGAAGTTTTATATTACCCACCCAAAACTCTTTGTACCAAGTGGTTTCCATGTGATGTGTGAAGCACCTTGATCTTTAATGCCTGGACCAGGTATGGAAAGGAAGCACCTGGACTGGTTGTAAGAGATAACATACATTGGCATGTATGTTGTAGTGTTATTTCCAAAGTATAAAGTTCAAATGGATAGTGGTGGTAATCAAGTTTACCTTGATCCCAGCAAAACACATGTATTTTTCATAAAATGGTTAAAAGTCTTATGACTAAAGTTATGTCTTTATGTATTTTTTAAGTGGTCAATTCTTCAGTAGCTGGTGATGGTATATTCTGGATTTTCCAGATCCGTCCAGATTTTATGAAAATGTTCCTTTGAAAATAAAAGCAAATCTCTACATTTCTAATTAAATGTAATTTACTCTTTGAATTGTTTTTGTGTAATTAAGTTCACAAACGAGAAGAAAAAAAAGTCTATTATCAGACACGTCCTGACTTTAGATCCTGAATAAACAGACATGTTATCTATGGCTTAACATCATAATATTTTAATATTGTGTTTTCATGAATTACTGACATATATTGTACCCCTTCAAGTATTAATTGAACTATATTCTCCAGCTGATCTATCATTTCCCGGTTTAAACAAGGTATGTTTGAAGTCTAAATCCACCTAAACAGGTGGGTGGAATGAAAACATTTGCTTCCTTTTAGTCTTGCGGGACACCTTCTCTCTGATCTTTTCCCTCAAGCCTCCCTCTTTCCATACTCCCTGTGACATTCTGTGGCTCCCGCAGGACGGGCCAAGCCAAGCCCTGAGGTTACTGTCAGCCTGCTCCTTCCTCCTTGTTCTCATTCAGGTCCTTGTTATTCCTCAGGTGACCTATCAAACTTTCTGCTTTCCACTTCCATGCTTGTTTCCATTTCCCAATCTATGTTCCGTTACGTTGCCAGAATTACCTACCTTAAATTTGAATCTGACGAAATTACTGTTTCTGGAACCTTTCAAGGCCACTCTCAGGTAAACGACCACCCTCCCCAGTCTTACCTCCTATGACTTCCTGCCTCACGATGACTAGTCTAGTCACACTGGGTTCCTATGTCCCTCCCTGAGGACTTCACACCGCCGCTGGTGTGCACACCCCCACCATATCGATACATTATCTCATTGTTTGAGTAACAAGGAATGAAGTCTTTCAATAAGCTCCTTTAGTGATCTCTTGAAAATGGTAATGGTCCTCTAGTTTTTCCTAAACTTTTCTACAGAAACTCTTAAAGAGGAGAGGTTGGGAGAGGAGAGGAGAGGAGGGGCGAGGGGGGAGAAGAGAGAAAAGGCTGCTGTCTATGAGCAGCTGCTATGTGTCCGCCACTTTCTGTTAGATGGCATTACTTCAGTCCTCACAGCAACTGTATGGCAGGCGTATAATTTTTATTTTATAAATAAAGAATATTAGGGTTCAGATAGTTTACATTGTCAAAAACAGTACATGTGGTGAAATGTAGGGCCTAATGTGTACACTGTAAATATCTTACAGTTTTGTCAATTATTCCTCAGTAAAGCTCCAAAAATCATTTTTAATTAGAAAAAGGAAAGTGGAGCCTAGAATCAAGCATTTGACTCCAAGGATGAAAATCTGTACCACACAGATTCTAGATCTGTCTTCAGGGTCAGGAGAGTTTACTGCCTGGGAGTGATTAGGTCAGAGTATCATCATGTGACTCAGTCACAACACAGAACAGATTTTGGTCTTTGTGGATCGCCAAGGTGAATTGGCAGCATCTAACTCCCACAGACCTCAAGGGGCTGACAGTCCCTATTTGGATGTTTTGGTATTTTTACCCAAAGGGACCATGAGTTCCCAGTGGAGTCCCTCTAGATGCACCTTGGACCAGATCTTGCTTGGGTGCATGTTCACTGGCTAAACCATTCTGCAGAGTTGTCTTTCAAATCACGGGTCACCCACATAGAGGGAGCTGTAAGTAAACAGTATAAATCTTAGGGTCCAGGGAAACAATGTACAGCACCTTAGAATATCACTTTTTAAGTGATATATATCTTCGAAAACTTACACAGACCATCTGGCTAAGGAATTTCAGGAGAATAGATTCAACTAACACTTTCATAATGTTAGGGAACCTTTATTTTTCTTCAAAAACAGTTATTAATATTTTGACATGAAGCTGGCCAGGTGGCAAAAATAAGAGTAGAAGGACAGAGAAAAAAATAATGCCCATTTCTTTGTAAACTGTGCTTGAAAGAAAAAAGAGTCCCCTAGAAGCTGTATGTCTATGATAGAAAACCACCAGTTTGTGAAAGAATAACGTGGGTAGGATCATAGTTAGCAGAGAAACTGCCTGTCACCAAAAAAATGTCTATGCAAACAAAAACCTTGTGTGCTAGCCTATTGAGGAGAATCCCACAAAGGTCCATGATGGATTAGTTGTCACCATGGACAATGCTTTCGCTGGTTTTGTCTCATTTCTTCTCTTCACCCCATCTTTTCCCTTTGCTCGTGGTTTTTCACACTACCATTTAAAATACAAATTTTGTAAGGAATGTTCTGGTTCAAACACTGACATGGAATTTGGGAATGTTTAAATTCTGTGGACAGTGGTCCTGTGATAAGAGTGTTAGAACTGAAATAACTTGGAATCTCCCAGAAACTCTCTGCCTTTCACATTGAATAATGTGTGAAGCAAAGTAACCAGCAAGAAACAGTTCATTCAGTAAGTTTGTGTAGGTCTGGGGGAAGTTTTAAATTTTGCTCATCTCTAGATAATTTACTTTTCTCACATTTGCCCTTCCTAAAAGCAGACAAGTATTAATTTAGTGCTAAGTTTTTTTTATAAGGGCATAAGTTTTTGCTGCCTAAAAGAAAAATACATTTATAATGTGTGTCTATGTGCTCAGGGTGAATAAGAACTTTGTTGGGAGAGAAAAAGCAGTAATGTTTTCTTTCATCTTCTACCTTACTGAAAGGAAGTAGGAAAGTAAAATCATCCTGCAGGTGTGCTGAGGAAATTATTGTCTTTCTGCAATACACATGTACATAATGTTACAGAATGATAATCAAGTTCAGTATGGTGACAATTCCTGTTTTCATACAAATTACTTTGCAATATTTTTCCTTCTTGCATAGCTTGACTCTCTTTGATACAAATTAATAATCACAAAAATTGTCATGTTTTGAATTATTTCAAATATTTGTGAAGACAATTATATGTAGAAGGGAAGAATTTCTGAAGTTACTGTTTAACACTAAATAAAATGATTCCATATTATATCTGTTATATATATTTACACATATACATAAATGTGTTGGTATCCATATATTTGGATACCAACAGTTGGTAGACTATTTGCATGTATCTTCTATAGATATGAAGTCCTTTATTGACATGAACATGGAGAGGCCTAAGACCAGTTTCCTATAACTGGTGAACTATGTTTGCACTTTTCCTGTAAGTAGTTATGTTGCAAAAGGTAGTTTGGGATACAGGTAGAAGATGGTCAATAATAAATCCAAATGTACACAATAAGGACAAGATTTGGTAGTCCCTTAGTGTAGCATTCATTCCTTTGTAGTATGACATTATATTAATGTTAAGATAAATATATGCCAATTGAAAAATGGAATGATTTAAATAATCTAAGTCCAACTCAGAATTAAACTATGATTGCATTTAATAAAATAATATTTATGAACCACTCACACAGGCTTTCTGTATCCAAATTCTCTAGAAAATATCAGCTCTTCTGTTAAACAGATTGGCTTTAGATCGTTTTTATAAAATTTACAATAAAATAAAGCCAGCCAAGCAATAGTATAAATTATTAGATAACTATGAATACATATAGATATTTCATTACAAGTAGAAGCAGTTTGTGGGGATTTTAAACAAAGAGATATTAGAAGTTCAGGACAGGATTTTTGTATTTAGAGAGTGTTTGTTTTATGTGTTTTTTTTTTATGATGGGAATAAGAGGAAAGTACTCAATAGACTAGGACCTCTAATATGAAATTTACCAGCAGTGTAAATAACTATTCCCAGAACAACTTTAGATCTAGAATTTAATGTCATATCATAAGAGCTTCTCCTTTACTTTTGTAGGCATGTTATTATTCTCCCATATGTTGAACTTTCATATAGAAGAGTCTTTTTTAGGAAGAATAATGCTATATTGTGTTATTTGTATGTCAGAGGAAGATGGATACATTTAAGTGATATTATGGAGTAGACATATAATCACTATTATCAAATATTTTAGTGTTCTGTTTAAATATAATTTTTACAGTATAGATGGCTGCATTCTCTATTTTAAAAACATTAAAAAATGTAACATAATAAGTGTGGGACCACTTATTAGCTTAGTTAAATAAATTTTAAAAAATCTTCCATAACATATCTAGGCATTAAATAGTTTATTTTGTTTCTTTGCTGAGCATCTAATAATCATTTTGAAAAAGCTGCATTTAGATTAATTTTTTAATATGCCATTGCCACTGTCTTGAATTTTGTTGGTAAAGTGTAAGCATGGAATCTCAAATTCTTGAATTAAGTTATATTTGCTATTAAATTCATTTTTTAGAAAATGAACTGTAGAGGGAAAATAAATATACAGTATTGTGAAATAATATTTAGTTTTTAACTTGATTTATAGATTTAATCCTGGTTGATGGAAACAGTATTTAACATGTTTATCTCAATGCTTTGACATACAAAACCCTTCACCTTATCTGTTATAAATTCTGGATTGTAGTGGTCACCCATTTCACAAAGAAAAAAATTGCATTAATCAGTGATCCTTTGTCAAGTTGCAGTATAAAATTTTATTGTATTTTTGCAAAATTATTTGCTATTATTAAAAGCTTTGATTTTAAAGAACATCTTTAGATTCATGGCCACCAAAAAATAAGAGTTGTCAAATTTGGGACACCCTAAGTGATAAGCCCAGGTAGGCAGTTTCTCATCTATTGTCAGTCTTGCTCTTAAGATGAAAAATCAGCCATTAGTATGTAAACCATTTCTCTGAATTTATTTAATTTTTCAACTTTTTATTCAACTAGAATCTTTGTTTTTCTCTAGGATTATACTCCATGTTCATAAGTTTTTACATTAAAATATTAAAATAAAAATCTCTCTTCTGAACTCAAGTAGAGTGATGGAAGAAACTACGAACACAACTCATATTTTCTTTACATAGAACCTTAGAAATCTTCATTTGTTTTGGATCTTTTTGGTTCTAAATAAACCTAAAATCAGTTTATTTATTTGTTATACTAGTTGATAGAAATGATCAGCCATGTTCCAAGTGATTTTGAGCATCCTTAAATAAGTTATATTAAATACAATCATGGATATAAAAGTAGAAGTGATTTCTTCCCTAAAGCATTTCAAATCTAGCTATAGAGACAAATGTTATGTATGAGAATTCTGGAAAAATATCTTGGGGGATGTAAACAGAAGGACAACTTCTTCGAAAGCAAACAGCTCTGTTTCTAAGCCCTGATGGAGGGTTATTCTGAGCACACCATCTTCTGAGTGACGGGTGATTGGAATAATGTGAATTCTTGATTTTAGGAAACCAAATCACAGACTTCCCAGTGGCCCATTAGCTAGAATAAGGTATGAGGTAAGCCAAGCATATGCATTTTTGGCTATTTTGGTCAATAAATGCCTCAAGAATCAATTCAACTAATCCCAGTTGCTATACCTACCCACCAGGTCATGGAGGTTGAATTAAGCCTGGGGTACCTGTATGGGACCACATGCCAGGTAGAGTTCTAAAGTAGCATAGATTGAAAGCAAAACAAAGAACCAGTTTATTAGGAGAAAAAGTAACGTTCGTGGTGGTGGGGTATGATCATGTCAAGTACAACAGAGCACGAGAGCGAGTGTTCTAGATTTCTTGCTTCCAAAGTATGTGAGCCAAGTAAAATGCAGAAACGCCCTGTAGTTCAGGCCTTTGAGGTCTTTTCAATGACGTCCTGTAATTCTGGATTTCCTTGAGTGCCAGGTATATCCTTAGTACTCTCTTTTGCTTACACTCACTTGGGTGTGTGTGCAACCAAATTAACTTGCCTAAAACAACAATTCAAGGTCAAATAGTATAGAAAATAAGTGTTAGGAGTTTGTGGAGTATATAGATATGTTTTTTAAAAATCTGAGTTTGATTAACTAGAAATTATGTACTGTTGTTTTGAGTTTTTGTTTCGTTTTTTGACTGGTGAGATTAGCTTTAGGACTTATTTCTTAAATTCCTTTCTTGAGATAGTGGTCAACAAACTTTTTCTGTAGAGAGCTAAATAGCAAATATTTTTGGCTTTGTGGGCCAATAGTTTCTGTTACAACTTCTCAACTCTGTAGTAGAGAAACAAACATGCCAATACACAAATAAATTAGGTATGGCTGTTTTCTAATGAAATTTTGCATATATATATATAGACAATAAAATTTGATTTCTACATAATTTTCATATATCACAAATATCTTAGATTTTTATTTTTTTTAACTAATAAGAAGTGTATAAACCATCCAGACCAAAGAAAAACATGACAGGTATGATTTAATCCATGAGCTGTAGTTTTGCTTGGCTTAAAAGCATGATTCTGGGATTCAAGAGTTCCAGACTGGTCCTTCACAGCTGTGTGATACTGAGTAGGTGGCGTTCTTTCTTGGCCTCAATTTTCTCCTTGACACTGAGATGATTGGCTCCTTGACACATTGACTCCTTGACAATGAACTTAGAGGCGCATTCACCTCTAGACTCTAAATTTACTTTAATTAAAAATTTATATTATTAAGGGCTTATTCACTTGATGCTTATAACTTCTTTTCTCCATTTGATGTTAACAATTGCTATGAAAAATTTCTATTTTGTTTATCATTAAATAAATGAAAACTAACAAAAATATAAATAAAAGTAAACCCATCCGAAACTTCTTTAAGCATAAAATTTGCTTATAATCATTTTATAAAGCAAATCCTGTTTTCTGTTTTAAATGTTAGTAGACTTAAGTAGTGTTCTTCTGACAGTAATTTTTCCAACTTCTATTTATTATTTGTAGTCTGTATATTAGTGGGTTGACCAAATGTTCGGAACTAATTAAGATTTAAAGACATCAAACTTTTATTTGTGGTTGAGTTTTCCATTATTGTAAGAGCAAGTTGAATGCCAAAGAAAGAAAAGATTCTTAATTTTTTTGTAAAACTCTTAGTGTAGGTTTTCCTCCTTGTCCTGCCAAGTTACTGTAATTCAGCCTCTACACAATACATAGAGTTTTGAGAGGGACTGGGACGCTGAGGGTTTAACCTCAGTGATTGCTTAACACATGATTTCTTTTTAAAACTAGATCCCTATAATCACGTCTCGTTTATGCCATTGTTTGAAATCTCAATTTCATATTCTTACTGTGTTTTTATTTTCATTGTGGCTATAACATATACTACATTTCTTTATTTTCACTCAACTATAAACATTTCTTGGTTTCATTCTATGTTTCCAGCAACTTGGAAAACTGAAATTATTGTACATTTTAACATTTAGAATGTAAATGTATCCTCACTTTGGAGATTCAAGAACCTGGGTGGAATTTGTCTTGTAGGCTGCCAAATTTGGTATTTACTTTTGGTTAGGGCTGGCTTGATCTGGGCAAATTTGTGCTACAGGTAAAGTAAACCTCTGGTATTCTAATTACCCAGTGCTTTTTTGTAGACAGGGGGCTCCCCACTGGGATGCTCACACACCTCTCCTCTCCACCTTTCTTGCGGGACTCACACCCTAGAGCCTTCCTACCCTCATTTTCCCTATTTCCACTTCTCACATCTTGTTCTGCTGTATAGTTATGTAACAACCTGCTGACTATGTGTGTGCATATTTGTATTTTAATAGAGTCCTTTCCAGAGCCAGTGGGTTATCTTCATAAGTAGTAGAGGAGATATCTGAGGTAGTTGCCTTTAAACCTAAGTCCACTCTGCCTGTCCACAAGGATAGCTCTGTTTGATCTGCATCATTCTTTCAACTTTAATCTAAAAATTGACTCTATCCATTCACCAAAGATATGGAAATCCTTTGTTTAACACAATAGGGAGTCCTCAATATTGGTGGGGAAATGAAAATGCATCTTCTCAGTATTAAATCCCTCTCACACCTTCAGTGGGCTAGTCGCCTGCACTAGAGAATGTACAGATAAACAAATTACGGTGTTTGCTTTCAAGGCACAGGCTATTTTGGTAGGAAATACAGACTTGCAAATAAAGAATCACAGTAAAATATTCAGAATGCTGTAATTCAGGTAACTAGGCACATAGATGACACAAAGGAAGGGATGCTTAACCCTCTTGGGCGGGACAGACAACGCTTCACTGGAGACCTCTGAACTAGATTTTGAAAAATGAACTTTCCAGGAGAAGAAAGCAATGGGGAGTTTCCCACGAAGGCATGGTCACACAAAACACACTTGTTTTGAATTTTAAATGGGAAACTAGTTTAGCAAAGAACTGAAGATAGCAAAAAATCCATTTTGGCTGAGGCAGTAGCCACATGCAATATTCGGGGGCGAGTGGCAGTGAATCGAGCTTCAGCTGCAGCCCTCAGGGGTTCGGGTAGTGGGCAGCAGGGCCCTTACCCCTGGATTGAATTGTCTGATCACAGCTGCTCTTCCTCCTACATAGCTTTACTCTGTGCCGCGGTTTTCAGAGCAGCATTCTAGCCTTCCTGATCATTCTCTTCCAAATTTCCTTCCAGTTGTGTGTGTGGTTTGTTTTTTTTTTTTTCCCTGCTTAAACTAGCAATTTCTATAATGCCTAACTACCCTGGATAATGTAGGAGTGAACAACTGGGGTTCTGGTTTTTGTTTTTTCAGAGGTGGAGTGGTGAAAGTGATACGCCTTCACACATGGATGGCTGAAAGAGTTGATAAGGACTCCCTGAACTGAGGAGGTCAGCAGGACAGGTTGTTGGGTCAGTTACGCACATGAACATCGGGGACACTCATGATTGCATGTGTGATAAGAGAGGTCCAGCACTCTTAATGAATTTGGGTATGTGATGAAAAGAATCATAAATAACAGACAAAAGAAATATTAAGTATGTAGCGAGGTGTCAAAAGCCTAAAATAATTATTACAAGGAAGTGATATGGTTTCAAAGAAGAAGTAGGACTGAAGATGAGCGTCTACTTTCCTCCCAGCACTCACGGTGTTTGGGACCTTTGAGAAAGCTGTGGGAAGGTACATGAGCATCCTTTGAATAACTAGATGTGGAATAATTTGTTTATAAAGGAATTTCCATTCCAGATGGCACAAGGAAAGAGATGAGAAGTTAGCAGTGGCAGGATTAGTTGTGGGGAAGAAATATAGAATTGCATTGGAATTAAGATTCCAAAGATGATACACTATAGAAAGGGAGTTGATTCGGCCAGTATCTTCAGATATTGAGAATGAACAGCATGGCAGGATTATGCAGACATAGTGGTTTTGGATAGAATGGGGGTAGAGAGCTATTTGTTTATTGGGACAAGGAGAATGTGGACGGTGCAGAGAGGCACTTAGAGTCTCTGACAGTAGGCAGTGTTGCATCTGCTTGGATATCTCAAGAGATAAATTGGTAAATATTTGTTTTGGTCTTGCTGGTTAGCTTAGATTTAGGCCAGGGTTTCTCAACCTTAGCACTATTTTGGGCCCGATGATTCTTTGTTATGAGCAGGCTGTCTTTTGCATGTTGGCACGAAAAGTGGCATATCTGGCTTTTACCCACTAAGTGTCAATGGCACCCTCCTCCCAGATATGGTAGTCAAAGCTGTCTCCAGACATTGTCAAACGTCCCAGGTTGGAAACCAGTGGGCTACGCTCCGCCACAGTTGTTTTGGGGGAAAAGATGAAGTGAAATTTAGTATGAAATATGAATGGTAGCTTTTGTTTGAGATTCTTGGTTTAGGGGTAGGAATTGTGCATTAGAATTAAAACAAATAATGATATGTAGAAGCCTAACACAAAAAATTCTATCCATTTCCTATTGCCTACAGAATGAAGTTCAGTTTTAGCACATTGGTTAAGTTTTCTCATTACTTCTACTCTTATGCTCCACTTCCATATTTACCTCTGTGCAGCATTTCCCCAAATAATTCTCATAATTTTTCACTCCACTTTGCTCAAGTTATTGCCTGCATACTACCTCTCCATTATCATCCAAAGATGGCTCTAAGGCACACCTCAAATGAAGTTATCCTCACGAAGCCTTCTCTAATTCCATTGGTAGGATGTAATATTCTCCTACTCTGTCCTGCCATAATACACTGTACTTTTGGACTATTTATTACATTCTATTTCTTATTGGTGATATATTTTTTCACCTAGAATATAATCTCTCCCTACAAAGTGCAGATTTAAATGTCCATCAACATATGAATGGATAAAAAAATCTCTGTATATCCAAACAGCTGAATACTACTCATCAATGCAAAGGAACAAACTATTGATATTATAATAACTTATAAATACAATAACAAATACTGGACCTAATAACTAATACTGGAATTACCTGTGTTTCCAGGTTTTGGCAGTTATAAGTAAAGTTGATATTACAGTCATATAAAATCTAGGTATAGACATAAACTTTGATTTTTTTTCTCAAGCAAACTCAGGAGTGAAATGGCTGAATCATATGGTGGGTGTGTAAGTTTAAAGATAAAAAACTGTCAAACTTTTCCAAAGTGGTTGTACCATTTTATATTCCCATCAGCAGAGTATAAGAGTTTCAGTTCATCTCTCTCATTCCCAATACTTTGCATGAGCAGTCTTTTTGATATTAGCAATTCCAAAGATGTGTAGTGGTATCTCACTGTGGTTTAAAATTGCATTTTTCTGTGACTAATGATATCCAGTATGTTTTTATTTACATCATTACTACCTGTACATCTGCTTTGGTGAAGTGTCTGTCCACATTTTATCTTTTTTAAAATTGGGTTGTCTCTTTTCTTAATATTGAAGCTTGACAGTTCTTTACATATTCTAAATACAAGTCCTTTATTAGATTTATGATTTGCAAATATTTTCTCTCAGCCTCATTTACAAATATGTTAGATTAATTAAAGTTGTCCCACAGGTAAATGTTCTGTTCATTTAAAAAAATACTGATTTCTCTTTGTACTTCATTTTGGATAATTTCTATTATCTTCAAGTTTATAATCTTTTATTCTGCAATGTCTAAATGGTAATTCAGCCTAAACAGCAGGCTTTTCATAGCCTACTTTGTAGTTTTCATTTCCAGAAATTTGATTTGCATCTTTTAAAATATCTTCATTTATCCACATAACTTTTTAAACATATAGAAGTTGACTTTTTCTCCTCTTTATGGGTTTTTTATTTTCATGCTGCTTTGAATACCTGATCATTTTTTATTGATTCACAGACATTGTGAGTTTTACCTTAGGGATGCTAGATACTTTTGTATTCCTATAAATACTGCTGAGCATTTTCTGGGATACAGTTGCTATTTTTGAAACATTTGATCCTTTCAGATCTTGCTTTCTAGGTTTGTTAGGTGGGACTAGAACAGCACTTGGTCTGTAGCCAATGATTCCTCACTATTGAGGTAAGACTCTTCTGAGTGCTCCGCCCTTTGCCCCGTCACTTAGGTTACAGTCTGTCAGCTGGGAACAGCCCCTAGTTCTGGTTCTGTGTTTGGTGATTCCTTCCCTAGCTTTGAATGCTTTCTTCACGGGCGTGGGCTGATAAGTTCTCAGCTGAATATTCAAGGGGATCCTGTGGAGGTCATCAGAATTTTCTTTGGGTGTTATTCCTTCCACTTTGCAACTTTGACCTTTGACTTTTCACCCCCTTGGTCTACCTGGACTCCTCTGCCAACCTCACTGAATCCTCAGGGCTCTGCCTGTGCTCCCCCATCCTGAGCAGCCCCCTGAATGTGCTCTCACGTCAGCAAATTGGGGCAACCATAGGGCTCACCTTACTTGCTTCCCACCCCTTAGGCATCACTGAAATGGGTTGCTAGAAGTCTAGTGACTTGAAAACCATTGATCTTTATGATTTAATGATTTTTTTGTTACTGTTTAGCCAGATGTGGAAAGGACAGCATAGATATATATTTAGAGAGTATGGCATGAGGTGTGCCTTCTAAATGTTTTCTTTCTATTTGCAAAGTTTTAATTAAAATTTATATTTATTAGGGGAAAGCAATTCTGTGATAAGACTTCTATCTACTGTGTATACTCTAATACATTTATTTGATTATACTATACTATACTATACTATAATCTATTGATTATAATAGAGTTTTTATTTCTAAACTCTAGAAAAGATGGACTTGAATCCTTATTCAACATCTTTTAAAGTGTTTGATGCTCTCTACCCTGTACCTATGCTTTAGTGCACAGAGGTTGAAACTGCACTTGTGCATGAAAAGAAGGAAAAGAAGGAAGGAAGGAAGGAGGGAGGGAAGGTTAGTCAGTTAGTCTAAACTGGTAAAACCATGATGGGAAACTTTAGGTTTAAGTCGTAGTTGGGGAAAGGGACATATATGTAAATAATGTCAATATAATGAATTCAGGGTGTGCTATTGTGATTTAATAATGAGAATAATAAATATATATTTGGTCTTTACCTTGTGTTCCTTGCAGAGAGGTCTCAAAACTCTTGCAATTTCCCCAGTGATATGGTTGGAAGTAGCATCTTTCATTGTTTCTAATAAATCCCTTTCAACTATACCTGAATTTGTGCTCATGAGGGGACACTGGGAGGGGAGAGGGGCTGGAGACTGACCTAATCACCAGTGGCCAATGATTTGATAAATCATGTCTATGTAGTGAAACCTCCATCCTTAATAAAAAAAAAAAAGAGAGACCCAGTTGGTGTACACACTGAATTAGAATGCTGTTTGGCATAGAAAAAGCACGTTTGGTGTCAAAAGTGTTGTGACTGCAGAAAAAGAGATTTTTCTTTTATAGGGAACCTTGTATTAGGGTTCTAAGAAGGGTGGAAATGGCATGAGATTGTGAACCACATAATATGCATACAATTCTTATTTTTGTCTACACAGTGGCTTTTCTTCTTTTTTCTTTTCATTACAGATCTCAGTTCCTGGGTGAAACACACTTGAAAAAAATGCTAGTTAGTATTGGTGCTGCGTCATTTGATGCCACCTGTCTAGAGAAAAGATCCTCATCTTCCAAGGGCTTTTTATTACTTAATCTTGAACTGTGTTTTTATGAATTCCATTTTATTAAATTGACCATATTTTATTTGTGCTTCCTTGAAATAGAAGAATCTTATCTAATATAGGTTATAAGCAATTTCATATTATAAGAATATAAAGTTTGAATGCATGATAAAAAACCGAAGCTAAGTAGGTAGGTTGGTCAGATCATGAAAGGCTTAATATTTCATGTTGTGGGGCTTGGTCTTTATTTTGCAGCTTGCAGAGTTTTAAGAAGATTCCTAAGTCACTGTCAAATTGTAGTTTTTGATCCATCACTCTGACAACAGCATTAAAGATGGATTTGAAAAAGGCAAGTGTTCAGATAGAATGATCAGTTAGAGGCTACTTAAGCTAAAAGACATTGAAGTCCTGAAGACTGTACTAGTTTTTTATTGCTGCCATAACCAATTATCACAAACTTAGTAGTTATAATAACACAAATCTTACAGTCTGTAGTTCAGAAGTCTGGCATGGGTCTTACTGGGTTAAATTTATGATATCGTCACGAACCATGTAAGCAAGAAGAGAGTAGAGTGAAATATTTAAACATTGAGAGGGGAAAACATGCATCAGCCTAAAATTCTGTACCTAGTGAAATTATCATTCAAAAGGGAGGAAAAATATCAAGTTTCTCAGAAACACAAAAACGGAATTTGTCTCCACTACCTTGCTTGAAAAGTTCAAAAAAGTTCTTTAGAGAAAAGGGAAATGAAATAGATCAGACACTAGGCTCTATGTAAAGAAATGAAAAGAATTAAAGAAGGAATAAAAGAGGGCACTATTAAACACATTTAACTTTCTTATTCTTAGTTTATGTTATAGACAGCTGTTTAAAATAATAATATCAATGATGTAGTGGGCGACTATAGCTTGTGCATCAGTGGGCGGAATGACAAGAGTGCTATAAAAGATTGGAGAAAGGAACTGGAAATATTGTGGTAAAAGGTAACCTGTACAACCTGTGAGGTGACCTAGTGTTATCTGAAAGTAGACTTAGCTTAGCTGTAATTCTATAATGCAAACTCTATGGAAGCTACTACAAAATATGAAAAAGAAGTATAATTGATATTATAAGAAGTGAGAGAAGATGAAATCATATGAAATGCTCAATTTAAACTAGAGAATATAGAAAAAGAAGGCAATATAAAGACAAAGGGTGTTATGAATAGAAAAAAAAGCTAGAAATTTGATAGATATTAATCCAGCTATATCAATAGTCACTTTAAATGGGACTGGTCTAAATACTCCAATTTAAAGACAGAAGCTGGCAGAGTAGATAAAACCAAATGCATGCTTTCTATGAGAAATCCACTGTAAATATAATGATAGATAGATTAAAAGTAAAAGGATGGACACGCCATACTAACACAAATCAAAAGAAACCTGGAGTATCAAAGTTAATTCCAGGAAAGACAGACTCTAGAACAAGAAAAATTATTAGGGAGAAAGAAGGGCAATAAATAAGGATAAATAGATCAATCACTCAAGAATGTGTAACAACCCCTACTGTGCATGTGCCTACCTACAGAACATTGAAATACATGAGGCAAAAACTGAAAGAACACAATGAGAGATAGTCAAATCCACTATTACAGATGCGAGACTTCAACACTAACCTGTCACTAATAGGCAGGTCCAGCAGGAAGAAAATCAGTAAGGATATAATTGAGCTGAACAGCATCATCAATCAACTAGATCTAATTGACATTTATAGAATATTTCATTCAATAACAGCAGAATACACATACTCCTCAAGGTTGCATGGAACATTCACCAAAATAGATGATAGTTTGCTCCATAAAACACGTTTCAACAAATTTAAAAGCTTAGAAGTCATATAAAGTATGCTCTTAGAATGCAATGGAATTAAGTTAGAAACCAGTAACAGAAAGATAACTGCAAAATCTCATTTGAAGATTGAACAACACACTTCTATATAATGTATGAGTCCGAAGAAGAAATAAAAAATTGTGGAATGCAGCAAACCAGTGTTTAGAGGGAAATTTATAACATTGAATGTACATATTAGAATAGAAGAAAGCCCTAAAGTCAATAATCTAAGCTTCTATCTTAGGAAACTAAGACAAAGAAGAGCATTATAAAATTAAGCAAGAAGATGAAAAGAAATAATAAAAGAGCAAATAACAATGAAACTGAAAACAGGTAAACAATATATAAAAAAAGAGAAAGCAAAACTGGTTCTTTGAAAACATCAATAAAACCAATACATTGATAGCCAGGCTAGCCAAGAAAAACAAAGAGAAAACACAAACTATTAATTTCAGAAATGAAAGAGGGGCCATCACTACTGATTCTATAGACATTAAAAGGATAATAGAGAAATATTATTAACTACTCTATGCCCTAAAAATTTGGTCACTTAGGTGACATGAACCAATGCCTTGAAAGAGATGATTTCTAAAACCTCACACCCTGAAAAATAATTTGAATAAGCCCATATATATTAGATAAATCAAATCAATTATTAATAACCTTTCAAAAAAGAAAGTACCAGTCCCAGATGGTCTCACTGGTGAATTCTGCCAAATACTTAAGAAAGAAACATGATGTCAATTCTCTACAGTCTTTTCCAGAAAACAAAAATGGAGTGAATACTTCCTAACTCATTCTATAGGGCTGATATTATCCTAATACAAATCCATATAAAAGTAGCACAAAAGGAAAACTACAGACTAATATCTATCATGAACATTAGATACTCAACAATATATTAGCAAATCTAAACAACACCAAGAAAACATTATATACCATGATCAAGTGGTATTGAGTCCAAGTATACAAGTCTGGTTTAACATTTAAACATTAATTAATGCAATCACATCAACAAGCTACAGAAGAAAGCTCATATGATTATAATAATAGATGCAGAAAAAGCATTTGGCAAATCCAGCATCTTTTCATGATGAAATCAGGGGCACTTCCTCAAATGCATAAAGAACATATACAAAAAGCCTACAGCTAATATCATACTTATTTGTGGAAATTAGATGTTTTCCCTCAAACATTAATAACAAGCCAAAAATGTCTCTTCTATTTAACATCATATTGGAAGTCCTAGTTAATTCAATAAGATGAGAAAAGGAGATAAAAATACACAGATTGTGAAGTAGGCAATAAAACTGTTTGCAGATGACATGACTGTCTATATAGACAATCCCAAGGAATTATAAAACCAAAACCAAAATGAAAAACAAACCCAACCTCCTGAAACTAATTAGTGAATATATCAAGATTTCAGGATATAAGGTTATTATAAGAAAGTCAATTGCTTTCATATATATCAGAAATGAAAATTTGGAATTTGAAATTAAAAACATAATGTCATTTCATTAGCATCAAAAATAAAATATGTAGGTATAAATCTAACAATATATGCATGAGATCTATATGAGGAGAACTACAAAACTCCAATAAAAAAATAAAAGACCTAAACAAATGAAGAGCTATCTCATTTTCATGGATAAAAAGACTCAACAATGTTAAGATGTCAGTTCTTCCAATTTGATCTATAGATACAGGCAATTCAAATAAAAATCCTAGCAATATAATTTTTGGATATATTGACAAGCTAATTGTAAAATGTATATACAAAATTAAAAGACTCTGAAGAGCCAATACAATACTGAAAAAGATCAAAGTTGGAAAGTTGACACTACCCAACTTCAAGACTTACTATATAGCTACAATAACCAAGACAATGTGGTGTTGATGAAAGATCCAGGAAAGAAAAAATTGATAAAATGGACTACACTGACATTAAGAATGTTTGCTTTTTGAAAGACAATGACAAAAGAATGAGAATACAAGCCACAGGCTTAGAGTAAATATTTGCAAAAGGCATATTTGATAAAGGACTATTATCCAAAAGATGCAAAGAGTTCTTAAGACTCAATAATAAGAAAACAAATAACCTGAACAAATACCCCATGAAAGAGAATACAAGCTTCCCACCAAAGAATATACAAACATGGCAATAAGCTTATGAAAAGATGTTTAACATCATATGTCATGAAGGAATTACAAATTAAAATAGTGAGAAACTGCTACTTGCCTTTTTGAATGGATAAAATTGAAAAAGAAAACTGATAATACCAAACACTGGTAATGATATGGAGCAACAGGAATGCTCACTCATTGCTGGTGAGAATGCAAAATGGTGCAGCCACTTTAGAATGCACTTTGGCAGATTCACATGAAGCTACATATAGTCTTACCAATCATGAAGCAGTGTGCTCCTAGGTATTTACCTAGACAAGTTGAAAACTTATACCTACACAAAAAACTGTACACAAGTGTTTACAGCAGCTTTATTCATTATTGCTGCAAACTGAAAGGAAACAAATTTTCTTCAAAAGGTGAATGAGTAAACAAACTGTAATATGTCAATACACTAGACTATCACTCACATAAAAAGAAATGAACTATCAAGCCACAAAAAGACATGGAAGAATTTTTAATACACATTGCTTAGTGAAAGAAACTAGACTGAAAAAGCTACATACTGTATAATTCCAACTATATGATATTCTGGAAATGGCAAAATTATAAACAATTAAAAGATTAGTAGTTGTTAGAGTTTCAAGGGGAAGAGACGGGTGTCGAAGAGATGGAACACAGGGAGTTAACAGGGCAGTGAAACTATTTTTTGTGGCATTTAAATGGTGACTACGTGACTTTACATATTTGTCAAAATCTGTAGAAATGTACAATATAAGGAGTGAACCTTAATGTAAATTATGGACTTAAGCTAATATAATGTAACAATAGTGGTTCCTCCACTGTAATCAATACACCACATTGATGCAAGAGATGTTAATAATAGGGGAAACTTTGAGGAAGGGAGAGAATATAGCCTGTGGGAAACCCTTCGTACTGTCTGCTGAATTTACTGTAAACTTAAAACTGCTATAAAAAATACAGTCTATTAATAAAAAAATTCAAAGTGATTGTAGCCCATGTTTCTTTCTGTAGGCTCAGGAGAAAGTCTTCAACTTTTTCAGCTTTCAGAGGCCATCTGATTGCCTTGATTTGTAGCCTCTTCCTCCATCTTCAAAGTCGGCAGTGTACCATCTTTCTGATTTTTTTTTTATTAATAGACTGTATTTTTTATAACAGTTTTAAGTTTACAGTAAATTCAGCAGACAGTATGAAGTGTTTTCCATAGGCTACATTCTCTCTCTTCCTCAAAGTTTCCCCTCTTATTAACATCTCTTGCATCAATGTGGCATATTGATTACAGTGGAGGAACCTACTTCTGTCATCACATCTCTTTCTGTGACTATAGATGGACAATCACATTTAAAAACTCATGTGATTAAATTGGGCCCACTTGGATAATCCAAGAAAATAGTACCATCCTAAGATCCTTAACCTTTATAACATTTGCAAAGTCCTTTTTGCCATGTAAGGTAACATTTACATGTTGGGATTAGGATGTCTGCATCTTTGGGTGACCATTAGTCTGCCTACTACAACTAGACAAACAGCAAAAGAATGAAAAGAAGGTGGCAAATTCCAGAAATATTTAGAAGGAGAAATACTTAGAGGACTTTGTGTTTGGATGTGTGTATGAAGCATTCGTGGCCTCAAGGATGAAGCAGAGGAATACGTTTACAATTAAATCCAGGTTATTGGCTTGAGGACATGGAGAGAGTAATCCATTGAGACCATCTATCTACATAGTTCCATGGCTCTTTAAGGACAATGCAATTAAGAAACAAACCAAGAAGACTTGCTCATTGACTTTAAGGAGAATTTACTGATTTCATGATCCCTGGCTAGATACTTTGTGGATTATAGCATGGATATTTCTGATCTAATACAACAATGAAAGAATTTTTAAAGGCTTCTTAAATATGAAAGACAGAGAAGGTTTTCAGTTTCTCTGTACCACCACATTTATCAAAGTCATGACTGATGTGCCTATAACTTTGTTTCTAATTAGGAATGTTTAAGGATTTCCTCTAGAGACTCAGAGCTTCTTGAGAGGATACTTGCTTACTTCTACAATTTCCACTCCACCCACTTTCCTCTGACTTGTACCTGCTTTTAGACACTGAACGTTTTTCATGGAGCCATGGTTTCTCCTCGCTTCAAAGCTTTGTACACACTGTTCCTTCTGCCCAGACAGCTCTTCTTACCTTTGCTCTGCTAATTCCTTGGGGTCTCCTTTCAGAAGTCATTTCTTCCAGGGGCTTTTCCTAATCTTCTGAATCTGAGTCAGGCAGCCTGCTTGTGCTGTGACACTGATACATAGTTGACCCTTCAACAATACAGGTTTGACCTGCACAGGGTCTACTTATACACAGATTTTTTCCACAAATATTTTGGAAAATATTTTGAATATTTGTGACAATTTGAAAAAACACTTTCTTTTCTCTAGTTTACTTTATCATCAGAATACAGTGTATAATACATATAACATACAAAATATGTGTTAATGGACACTTTATGTTACTAGTAGGCTTTTAGTGAACACAGGCTATTAGTAGTTAAATTTGGGGGGAGTTGAAGTTATGTATGTATTTTCTACTGCACACATGAGCCAGCACCCATAACACCTGTGTTGTTCAAGGGTCAACTGTATTTTCTATGATAGTGCTTATTATCCTAAGAGCAATTGCCTATTTAATTGTTTCTATATGTAGATCAAAAATTGTATGGACTGAGACCATACCTGGCCTGTTCAGCATTTTTGCCCAGGTAACTAGCATGGTATCCAGTACATGGCAATGTTGCAGAAACTTTAATCAGACTATTAGGGGATGGTGTATTGGATATTTTCTGAAAGTTCCCCAGGTAATGCCAATGTACACTTGGGGTGAAGCAACATTCATATTCTCATTCATTTTGCTAACTGCAACTTCCCTTCCCCTTCCCCATACCAACCAATCCCTAAGCCATAGAATAAATGTTTCCTTGATGGAAACTAGACTCAAAGGATGTTAAGAGTAATTGGGAGAAAAGATAAAGGTTAAAAATAGGTTTTGAGAGAAACTTTTAAGTTCAGTTTTAGAATAAGTTTTAGATTGCTGTTATGTTTAATAGATAAGTTTGATATATATCCTGAAGTTCAGAGGAGAGATAGGTCAAGGCTGCTTGTACATGTTTAGATAGAAGTCTATAGGATTTTCATTCTATCAGTGTTATTAACAACTTTTTTCAGAATTAATTTCATTTCTGGGTAGAGGATCTGAACAGACACTTCTCCAAAGAAGAAATTCATATATCCAACATGAACAAGAAAATATGCTCCACATCACTAATTATCATGGAAATGTAAATTAAAACCACAGTGAGATATCACCTCACACCAGTTAGGATGGCCAACATCAAAAAGACTATGAAAAACAAATGCTGGTGAGGATGCAGAGAATGGGGAACCCTTTTACACTGCTGGGGGGAATATAAATTAGTTCAACCACTGTGGAAAGCAATATGGAGGTTCCTCAAAAAAATGAAAATGAAATACCATTTGACCTGGGAATTCCACTCCTAGGAAGTTACCCAAAGAATACAAGTTCTCAGATTCAAAAAGACATATGCACTCTAATGTTTATTGTAGCACTATTTATAATAGCCAAGATATGGAAGCAACCTAAGTGTCCATCAGTAGATGAATGGATAAAGAAGATGTGGTACATATACACAATGGAATACTATTCAGCCATAAGAAAGAAACAAATCCTACCATTTGCAAAAACATGGATGGAGATAGAGGATATTTTGCTCAGTGAAATAAACCAGGTAGAGGACAAGTACCATATGATTTCACTCATTTGTGGAATATAACAACAAAGCAAAACTGAAGGACCAAACAGCAGCAGACTCACAGACTCCAAGAAGGGATTAGCAGTTACCAAAGGGAAAGGATAGGAGAGGGTGGGGGAGCAGGGAGGGAGAAGGGGATTAAGGGGCATTATAATCAGCACATACAATATAGGTAGGTTATGTGGAAAGCAGAATAACACAGAGAAGACAAGTAGTGACTCTACAGCATCTTACTACTGATAGACAGTGACTGCAATGGGGTCAGGATGGACTTGATACGGGTGAATGTTGAAACCACAGGGTTGCTCATGTGAAACCTTCATAAGGTTGTATATCAATGATACCTTAATATAAAAAATAATTTCTTTTGGAGGAGTGGAGAAACTAAGTTACAGGGAAGCAGGTCAGCCAGTAAACCAATATTTTAATAAATTTGAGTAAAGGCAAAAGCTTTTGAATAGAAATTTTAAAGTATATCAGATCAAAAGAGGAATACTTTCAAAATAATTATCTATCATCTATCTGTCTTCTATTTTTTTAAATAAAAAAGAAGTTTGAGAGCATGAAAAATGTTACTATAGAATGAAAGAATATTTTGCTTTTGAAATAACAATCAAGGTGTTCTATTGAACTAAAATACATTTGTACACTTAGTGCTGTGTCTATTTATTGAACAGATAATTGGATACTAAATAATATAACTTCTAACTTTTTGATAAAATGTATAGAGTTCAGAAAAGATGAATTTGAAACAAGAGAGATAGACCTGAGTTATGAAAGAAAAAAAATTTTGCAGAAATTTATTTCAGGTTTTCTTTGACAACCTGTGCTATGCAAAAACTTCAATGCTTCGGAATTTGATTTTAATTTCAAGGTACACATTGGGTTTCTCTCAATCATCTTCCCTTTCCAAGGTTCTTCTCAATTGCTAAATTTAATTTCATAAGTTTCATGCTTTGATGTCAAAATACCTAGCTTTTAATACTTACCTAAGCTAATCTACACTTAAAATATCTGGGCACTATAAACTAAAATTGGTCTAAAAATCTACATATATTGTTTACAGTGAAAACTACTTCCAGAACCAGTGATACGTGTCAGAGGTTTTATTAAATGATGAAATGGTACACATTGCTTGTACTCAGAAAAGAAGGAATGGAATAAATAACAGAATTCTAAAATCATAAAAAAGTAAATCTATTGTTAATTATTTATAATACTAGAACAGCAGAAATACAGATAATTAACATGTAGGATTATCAAAAATAATTTACAGGTTTGATTTGAGCTATGTTTTTGTACAGTCAGTTGAATGAAGGTCTCTGTGATATTGTGGGTAATTTCTTTACATAAAATAATTAAGGAACAATGAAGAAACTTGATTTAGAAGGAGATGATTTCCATCACCTATGTATGTATGTGTGTATGTATAAATATTTATAAATTTGTATGATGCATATCTATCTATCTATCATCTATCATCTATATCTATCTATTCATCCATCCATGTATCATCTATCACTTAGCCGTCATTTCATTCTATAGTTATCAGCAATGTACTTGATGCTGGGAATTTTCTGTTTTCTCTCAATCATGTGCAAGACCTACTTCTTGAAAACTTCTGAGATCTGGGCATGTGGTTAAGTTTTTGGTTTTCAGAAGTCTTCTCTGTAAATAAAGTCAAGTAAATCTAAGTAATGAAAGGAGTTCTTAAGTCAGCAGATCTGGAATTAATAGGTGTTAATTGTCAATAGTGATTGTCTAACACATGACTAAAACATAACAATTTGAGTGGATGCTATCAACAAGTTCAGAATAAATTAAGTTTACCAGACTGCAATCTGAAATTTGTCAGATTTCACCAATTTCTTATTAATTCAGTTGATCTTAATTGTGTAGAAAAACATAGTAGAAGCCTTTGTTCTGTCTTTCCTATTTTCCCTTTGTTTTATTCTATTCAATAAAAATTTTCTCGTCATTTAAAATATAATTTTATAAGGCACCAGTAATTTTTGCTTTGGATGGTAAAGAAGCATCCTTTATTTTTCCCTAATGTGATCTATGTTTAAAAGGTAAACATAACTAAATGAGAAGTTAAGGATAGTTTAGGTTATAGAAAATGCTTGTATTAAAGGATTAGAAGAATAGTTAATAAAGACATTTCCCAAAGTACTTTATCCACACATTCTTTTACTGTGATCATTGACCATTCTATCTCGATTACTGTTAATAAATAATGGTGAGAATGGGCTCGTATTTCAAAAATAAAGACTTTCCAATATTTGAAGTTGTTGTCTATTTTATTGCTTGTTTGGGTTTGCAAAAAAATAGTCCACCTCTCTCTTAATGTGCTATATTTGTCAGTGATTATTATTATATAGACTTAAATTATTATTTTTTGTATTTTATGACATCATTGGAGATTTCTTAGTGACATACATAGTATAATAAAGAATATTGTTAAAAAATCATGGCTCAGAGAAGGCGGAGCCAAGATGGCAGCGTGAGTAGAGCAGCAGAAATCTCCTCCCAAAACCACATATATTTTTGAAAATACAAGAAAGACAATTCTTCCTAAATGAGAGACCAGAAGACCCAGGACAACATCCAGACCACATCCACACCTGCGAGAACCCAGCACCTCATGAACGTGGTAAGATACAAGTCCAGTCTGGCGCGACCGAGTGCCCCTCACCCCAGCTCTGGACGGGAGGAGAGGAGTCAGAGTGGGGAGCGAGGGGGAGCCCAGGACTGCTAAATAGCCAGCCCTAGCCATCCGCACCAGAGCGCAGACACAGTGCATGCGTGGGGACCTGGACACTAGGGAAACAGGACAGTAAGACCTGTGAGCAGCTCCCCATGGCCAGTGACCTGGGGACAAAGAAAAGCAAGTGCTTTTTGGAAGTCCTAAAGGGACAGGGACACCAAAGCCAGAGTGAGCCGTCCTGGGACACTTAGTTCAGCAGCAGGGAATCTGGGGAACTCTGGGCACTCTAACCCCCTGGGCAGCAGGGAGCATGGAGGCCCCTCACAGAGATAAATAGCCTCCTGGCCGTTCCCCCTCCAATGCCGGCTCGACCATATCGGAGCGGCAGCCCGAGGCAGGCCACACCCACAGCAATAGCGGACATAAACTCCATAGCGGCTGGGCAAGAATCAGAAGCCCCGTCTGCGTGCAGCTGCCCAGCACAAGCCACTAGAGGTCGCTGTTCTCCCAGGAGAGGAAGGCCACAAACCAACAAGAAGGAAAATTCTTCCAGTCATCACTCATGCCAGCTCTGCAAACTATCTCTATCGCCATGAAAAGGCAAAATTTCAGGCAGACCAAGATAGCAGAGACACCAGAGAAGGAGACAGACCTAACCAGTCTTCCTGAAAAAGAATTCAAAATAAAAATCATAAACATGCTAGCGGAGATGCAGAGAAATGTACAAGAGCTAAGGGATGAAGTCTGGAGGGAGATTACAGACATCCGGAGGGAGATTACAGAAGTAAAACAAACTCTGGAAGGATTTATAAGCAGAATGGATAAGATGCAAGAGGCCATTGATGGAATAGAAACCAGAGAACAGGAACGCATAGAAGCTGACATAGAGATAAAAGGATCTCCAGGAAAGAAACAATATTAAGAGAACTGTGTGACCAATCCAAAAGGAACAATATCCATATTATAGGGGTCCCAGAAGAAGAAGAGAGAGAAAAAGGGATGGAAAGTGTCTTTGAAGAAATAATTGCTGAAAACTTCACCAAACTGGGGGAGGAAATAATTGAACAGATCACGGAAATACACAGAACTCCCAACAGAAAGGACCCAAGGAGGACAACACCAAGACACATAATAATTAAAATGGCAAAGATCAAGGACAAGGAAAGAGTTTTAAAGGCAGCTAGAGAGAAAAAGGTCACCTATAAAGAAAAACCCATCAGGCTATCATCAGACTTCTCAACAGAAACCTTACAGGCCAAAAGACAATGGCATGATATATTTAATGCAATGAAACAGAAGGGCCTTGAAACAAGGATACTGTATCCAGCACGATTATCATTTAAATATGAAGGAGGGATTAAACAATTCCCAGACAGGCAAAAGTTGAGGGAATTTCCCTCCCACAAACCGCCTCTACAGTGTATTTTAGATGGACTGCTCTAGATGGGAGCACTTCTAAGACTAAATAGATGTCACCAGAGAAAATAAAATCACAGCAAACAAAGCAGACCAACCAAATACTAACTAAAGGCAAAAAATAAAATCAACTACCCAAAAAAACAGTTAAAGGAAGCACAAAAAAGCACAGAATAAAACAACCAACATATAAAGAATGAAGGAGGAGGAATAAGAAGGGAGAAAAATAAAGAATGACCAGACAGTGTTGAAAATAGCTCAATAAGTGAGCTAAGTTAGGCAGTAAGATACTAAAGAAACCAGCCTTGAACCTTTGGTAACCAAGAATCTAAAGCATGCAATGGCAATAAGTACATATCTTTCAATAGTCATCCTAAATGTAAATGGACTGAATGCACCAATCAAACGACACAGAGTAATAGAATGGATAAAAAAGCAAGACCCATCTATATGCTGCTTACAAGAAACTCACCTGAAACCCAAAGACATGTACAGACTAAAAGTCAAGGGATGGAAAAACATATTTCAGGCAAACAACAGAGAGAAGGAAACAGGGGTTGCAGTACTAGTATCAGACAAAATAGACTTCAAAACAAAGAAAGTAACAAGAGAAAAAGAAGGACATTACATAATGATAAAGGGCTCAGTCCAACAAGAGGCTATAACCATTCTAAATATATATGCACCCAACACAGGAGCACCAGCATATGTGAAACAAATACTAACAGAACTAAGGGGAGAAATAGAATGCAATGCATTCATTTTAGGAGACTTCAACATGCCACTCACCTCAAAGGATAGATCCACTGGGCAGAAAATAAGTAAGGACACGGAGACACTGAACAACACATTAGAACAAATGGACCTAATAGACATCTATAGAACTCTACATCCAAAAGCAACAGGATATACATTCTTCTCAAGTGCACATGGAACATTCTCCAGAATAGACAACATACTAGCTCACAAAAAGAGCCTCAGTAAATTCCAAAGGACTGAAATTCTACCAAACAACTTTTCAGACCACAAAGGTATAAAACTAGAAATAAATTCTACAAAGAAAACAAAAAGGCTCACAAACACACGGAGGCTTAACAACATGCTCCTAAATAATCAATGGATCAATGAACAAATTAAAATAGAGATCAAGGAATATATGGAAACAAATGACAATAACAACACAAAGCCCCAACTTCTTTGGGATGCAGCAAAAGCAGTCTTAAGAGGAAAGTATATAGTGATCCAGGCACACATAAAGAAGGAAGAACAATCCCAAATGAATAGTCTAACATCACAATTATCGAAACTGGAAAAAGAAGAACAAATGAGGCCTAAAGTCAGAAGAAGGAGGGACATAATAAAGATCAGAGAAGAAATAAACAAAATTGAGAAGAATAAAACAATAGCAAAAATCAATGAAATCAAGAGCTGGTTCTTTGAGAAAATAAACAAAATAGATAAGCTTCTAGCCAAACTTATTAAGAGAAAAAGAGAATCAACACATATCAACAGAATCAGAAATGGGAAAGGAAACATCATGACGGACCCAACAGAAATATTAAGAATTATTAGAGACTACTATGAAAACCTATATGCTAAGAAGCTGGAAAACCTAGATGAAATGGACAACTTCCTAGAAAAATACAACCTTCCAAGACTGACCAAGGAAGAAACACAAAATCTAAACAATCCAATTACCAGCAAAGAAATTGAAGCGGTAATCAAAAAACTACCCAAGAACAAAATCCCCGGGCCAGATGGATTTACCTCGGAATTTTATCAGACATACAGAGAAGATATAATACCCGTACTCCTTAAAGTTTTCCAAAAAATAGAAGAGGAGGGAATACTCCCAAACTCATTCTATGAAGCCAACATCACCCTAATAACAAAACCAGGCAAAGACACCACCAAAAAAGAAAATTACAGAACAATAACCCTGATGAATGTAGATGCAAAAATACTCAATAAAATATTAGCAAACAAATTCAAAAATATATCAAAAGGATCATACACCATGACCAAGTGGGATTCATCCCCAGGGATGCAAGGATGGTACAACATTCGAAAATCCATCAACATCATCCACCACATCAAAAAAAAGAACAACAAAAACCACATGATCATCTACAAAGATGCTGAAAAAGCATTTGACAAAATTCAACATCCATTCATGATAAAAACTCTCAGCAAAATGGGTATAGAGGGCAAGTACCTCGACATAATAAAGGCCATATATGATAAACCCACAGCCAACATCATACTGCACAGTGAGAAGCTGAAAGCTTTTCCTTTGTGATTGGGAACAAGACAGGGATGCCCACTCTCCCCACTGTTATTTAACATAGTACTGGAGGCCCTAGCCACAGCAATTAGACAAAACAAGAAATATAAGGAATCCAGATTGGTAAAGAAGAAGTTAAACTATTTTAGAAGAAGTCACTATTTGCAGATGACATGATATTGTACATAAAAAACCCTAAAGATTCCACTCCAAAACTACTAGAACTGATATCGGAATACAGTAAAGTTGCAGGATATAAAATTAACACACTGAAATCTGTGGCTTTCCTATACACTAACAATGAACCAATAGAAAGAGAAATCAGGAAAACAATTCCATTCACAATTGCATCAAAAAGAATAAAATACCTAGGAATAAACCTAACCAAAGATGTGAAAGACCTATACCCTGAAAACTATAAGACACTCTTAGGAGAAATTAAAGGGGACACTAACAAATGGAAACTCATCCCATGCTCTTGGCTAGGAAGAATTAATATCGTCAAAATGGCCATGCTGCCCAAAGCAATATACAGATTTGATGCAATCCCTATCAAATTACCAGCAACATTCTTCAACGAACTGGAACAAATAGTTCAAAAATTCATATGGAAACACCAAAGACACCGAATTCCCAAAGCAATCCTGAGAAAGAAGAATAAAGTGCGGGGGATCTCACTCCCCAACTTCAAGCTCTACTACAAAGCCATAGTAATCAAGACAATTTGGTACTGGCACGAGAACAGAGCCACAGACCAGTGGAACAGAATACAGTCTCCAGACATTAACCCAAACATATATGGTCAACTAATATTTTATAAAGGAGCCATGGACATACAATGGCGAAATGAAAATCTCTTCAACAGATGGTGCTGGCAAAACTGGACAGCTACATGTAAGAGAATGAAACTGGACCATTGTCTAACCCCATACACAAAAGTAAATTCAAAATGGATCCAAGACCTGAATATAAGTCATGAAACCATAAAACTCTTAGAAAAAAACATAGGCAAAAGTCTCTTAGACATAAACATGAGTGACTTCTTCTTGAACATATCTTCCCAGGCAAGGAAAACAAAAGCAAAAATGAACAAGTGGGACTATATTAAGCTGAAAAACTTCTGTACAGCTAAAGACACCATCAATAGAACAAAAAGATACCCTACAGTATGGGAGAATATATTTGTAAATGACAGATCCGATAAAGGCTTGACATCCAAAATATATAAAGAGCTCACCCACCTCAGCAAACAAAAAACAAATTATCCAATTAAAAAATGGGCAGAGGAACTGAACAGACAGTTCTCCAAAAAAGAAATACAGATGGCCAACAGACACATGAAAAGATGCTCCACATCGCTAATTATCAGAGAAATGCAAATTAAAACTACAATGAGGTATCACCTCACACCAGTAAGGATGGCTGCCATCCAAAAGACAAACAACAACAAATGTTGGCGAGGTTGTGGAGAAAGAGGAACCCTCCTACACTGCTGGTGGGAATGTAAACTAGTTCAACCATTGTCGAAAGCAGTGTGGAGGTTCCTCAAAATGCTCAAAATAGAAATACCATTTGACCCAGGAATTCCACTCCTAGGAATTTACCCTAAGAACGCAGCAATCAAGTTTGAGAAAGACAGATGCACCCCTATGTTTATTGCAGCACTATTTACAATAGCCAAGAATTGGAAGCAACCTAAGTGTCCATCAGTAGATGACTGGTTAAAGAAGAGGTGGTACATATACACAATGGAATATTATTCAGCCATAAGAAGAAAACGAATCCTACCATTTGCAACAACATGGATGGAGCTAGAGGGTATTATGCTCAGTGAAATAAGCCAAGTGGAGAAAGACAAATACCAAATGATTTCACTCATCTGTGGAGTATAAGAACAAAGGAAACACTGAAGGAACAAAACAGCAGCAGAATCATAGAACCCAAGAATGGACTAACAGGTACCAAAGGGAAAGGGACTGGGGAGGATGGGTGGGTAGGGAGGGATAAGGGGGGGAAGAAGAAAGGGGGTATTATGATTAGCATGTATAATGTGGGGGGTGGGAGAAAGGGGAGGGCTGTGCAACACAGAGAAGACAAGTAGTAATTCTACAACATTTTGCTATGCTGATGGACAGTCACTGTAATGGGGTTTGTGTGGGGCCTTGGTGTAGGGGAGAGCCTAGTAAATATAATATTCTTCATATAATTGTAGATTAATGATAACAAAAACAAAAAGAAAGAAGGAAAAGAGGGATTACTCCCTAATAGGATAAAACTAACTGCAAATCAACGATTAATGCATGCTTTACATATCCTTAATTTTGATCTTTTAAAGGGTGTCAGATGATCAGCTATGGAAGTACATTTTTCTGATAATATTCCTTTCCCTTTAAAAAAAAAAAAAAGGCAGTTCCTGTGTGGTGATCTCCAACAGGTTCTTCACAAAGGTATAAAAGTCATATCAAAGTGTGGGCAAAGGGTTTGTTTGTGTTTATACAGAGGATCAAAGCCTAATTTGGCTACCCAGAAAATGAATTAAGATATGATATGAAGAAGAACTTCCAACATCAACATTCTCTGGAAAAGTCATTCCAGAAGATGATCATCAAAAAACTTCAACAAAGATCCTGGCGCTGTTGCAGTTGTAGCTGCATTCACCCCACCAGTTCCTGGGCTTGCCATTGGAATGAAGAAGGAGATATCTAAGCTGGCCTGTGCATACAGTAAAACAACAAATTTAACTGGATCTATACTGTTGGAACCCAACCAAGAATTAGGAGAAGGGCAAGTTGCAGTGCTCCAAAATCGTGCGACTATAGACTATCTACTGTTATAAGAACATATGGGATGTGAACAGTTCCCAGGAATGTGTTGTTTTAATTTGTCTGATTTTTCTCAAACTATTCAAATTCAGTTAGACAATATCGATCATATCATTGATAAGTTTTCACAAATGCCTAGGGTACCCAACTGGTTTTCTTGGTTTCACTGGATATGGCTGGTAATTGTAGGTCTGCTTTTGTTATGTAGCTGTATTCCTATTATGTTAATGTGTGTATGCAATTTAATTAGTAGTTTGTTAAAACCTATACATGCTTATATTACTCTACAAGAAGATATGTAAGAGAAATAATCAATCTTCCCATGTTTACTTCCGTCTGCTACTTCTATAGATTTTCTTCTTCCTTCCTAATACAACCCTTTAGTAGAATTCGTGCCTCATATCGAAAATTACCGAGTATCATAATTCTTCCAAGTTTTAAAGATACCTCAAGACAAATGCTGGGCATAGAAGACACAGGGCATAAATCTGCAAAGAAGTAAAAAGCTAACCTTTTCAAAGATATTGCGTCTCTCTCACTTACCAACTTTACATTTCCCTGTATGGCCTCAGAAGATGACTGGTTAGCCAGATATGGGTAAGATTCCTCAAGGGAGGAACAACCTAAGACAGGCACAGTCGCAGGGGGGCCATCAGGTGAGAAATTGGGGATCAACAGAGGTGAAGCTTAGAAATGTTTTGAGAGAAATCTTCTGCATCCGTAGATGTGTTGTTGCCTTGTCTAGCTTGGATTAATACTTAGTCTATAGGCACACTCTTGATCATCTACGTTTGCCCTCTTACAACACAAAACTATGTTTTCTACCTTTATCTTGCATCTACCTACCACTTTGGCATTTTATTAAAATAATAATAATAATTATAAGGGAGAAATGTGGGATTCATACATAAATCAAATATAAAAATCAAATGAATAATCATATCTGACTCGATTGTTTATAGTTCATGATGCGTGATCAAAACTGTAAGTTTCTGTGATATGACTGCCCTTGCACTGTTCACCATGTAAGAACTTATTCACTATGTAAGAACTTGTTCGTTATGCTTCAGAAGATTGGAAACTGTTGAGAATTAGGCTTGGGGTTGATTAATGATTGTCCATTGAGTCCCCTATACAGAATTTTATTGTTGTTAACAAGCATTTGATCAATAAATACGAGAGATGCCCTCTCAAAAACAAAAAAAAAGTTGAACTGCGGTTTACAGATTGGCTAAGCTTACCTTCTGTAGACATTTAATAAAACTTTTGTTCATTTTGAAAAAAAAAAATCATAGCTCAGAAAGAAGAGAAAATGAGTTTGTGAAACCAGTTTTAATCCAATCAAATTTTCTTTCAAAAAGTTTTTAAATGGACATGATAGATTCATGGGTAAAACTTGAGAAATAAAGCATTATGCTTTTTAAAAAATCTGATCCTTGAAACTTTACATTTAATTTTGCTAAATACTTCCTTTAGCTGCAGGTTTTAGGCATGTCAGCATTTTTTGAATATCAACTTTATGCCTGTTGTTAGAGACACAAAGATACTGAAGTAGAAGGATATATACATTAACTTTTTTAAACAATTGATTACTGGGTTAAAGAACTAGATTTACATGAAATAAGAAGTAAATCTAAAAAGAAGTAAGTTACAAAAAAAAAAAAGTAAGTTACAAAAGAACGGAAACAATATGCTACCAGTTGTGAAAAATTTTAAATCAACAAAAATAAGAGCGTACCTTGATTATTAACTATACATTCATAACAAGAAAGTATGTAAACTAGTGTGGAACTCAAGAGAGTACTAAGAGACTAGAAAGGTAAGAGAGTATCCAATCTCAAAATCCACAGGGAGCCCCAGAGAGGAATTCAGACAATGCCATGAGGGCAATGGAGAGGCACTGAGGGGTTTTAAGTGTTTGAGGAAAGGTGAAGGGGCATACTTGGCATAATTAGGTGTGCATTTTAGAAAGATCACTGGGGTTTCTGTGTGAAGAAGAAAGAGATCAGATGGAGATAAGATTGGAAAAACAGAAATCACTTAGGAGGCTGTGGTATTAACCCAGGTGAGACATGACCGTGCCTCAACTAGGGTAGTTTATTGAGAAGTAAGAGAGTAGGAAAATTTGAAAGACATTAGGGATTTAATAACAAAAGACTTGATTGAATTAATCTGGTGGGTGAAATCTGAAGAACATCTCTAGCCACTTAGGATGTGATCAATCCTCCAAATCCAACAGTTTACAAGTATAGAGAATGATAGTATGTGTTACATGATACTAGGTAGATGCAATCAGCAAAATACAGATTGTGGGACACTCCACACAACAAACTTTCCAAGCTCTTCAATGAATAACCTGCAAGGGGGAAAAAGGATGGGGATGGAGGAGGCTTAAGATCAGTGGTTCTCAAATGCAGGTTGAGATACCTCCATGGGACAGTTGGCAGTTTGGAGCTGTTTTTGGTTATTACAACCTCAGGAGTGTTACTGGCATCTAGATAGAGGCCTGGGATGGTGCTAAATATCAGCTTTACACAGGTAGGCCTCTCTAATTATTTGACCCAAATGTCAGGTGCCCTGATGTACTTTAGATTACAAGATACTTAAAATGCATATCTACCTATAACTTATGGACCTTCATATTTTAAAACATATTTTTAAAATGGACATTTATGTCACATTTATGAACATTGGGTATTTGATAATATTAACAAATTCTTGTTATATTTTAGATGGGAAAATGCTGTTATAGTTAATTTTATGAAGTTCCTTATCTTTCAGTTTAGTTAATTTTATGAAGTTCCTATATTTTAGATGGGAAAATGCTGTTATAGTTAATTTTATGAAGGTCCATGCTTATGAATGAAGCTATATGTTTTTATAACTTCAAAATATTTTGCTTCAAAATAATGAGACAGGGGGTAATAGATGAGGACAAATGATTTTTATTAGAAGTAGATGAGGGTATGCAGGGATTTGTTACACTATTCTACATACTTTTGTGTATGTTGAAAAATATGCTTCTATATAGCAAAGGACACCATCAACAGAACAAAAAGGCAACCTACGGTATGGGAGAATGTATTCAGAAATTTATCTGATAAGGGGTTAACATCCAAAATATATAAAGAACTTACACTTTAACACCAAAAAAAGAAAATCAAATAATCCAATTAAAAAATGGGTGGAGGACCTGAACAGACATTTTTTTCTAAAAGAAATACAGATGGCCAACAGGCATATGAAAAGATGCTCTGTTGCTAATCGCTGCTAATCATCAGGAAATGCAAATCAAAACCTCAATGAGAGGTTTTGTGTTTTGTTCCTATTGTGGATGAGATCCTTAAAGTTTTCTAAGTGGCTAAGGTTCTACATGAGAAAACTACTGAATTTTATATTATATTTTAAACTTTGTGGTTATTAATATTCACTACTTTTGTCTGATTAAAGAGATTAATTTTCTTGAATTTTCTAATAAGGCAAATCAATAATTTGCATTTACTAATAGTACCTGTATTTCTGGTTGTAACTATTATTTTGGTTGTGTATATAACAGAATTTTCTAAATGCAAATATAGATTGTATTCTTGCTTTTTTTAAGGCATAATTCTTTGAAACAAAGTTAAAATTAAACAAGTTAAGTAACATTATGTCAACTAGTACTCCCTCCATAAGCACCAAAATAAATAAACCAAAAACTTGAACCACCAAATTCGTAATCATCTAAAAATCTGTATTTTCTGCATAAATCATTTCTATCACATTGTAATGTTTAAATATTCACAATGACAACCACTGAAACTCAAGACTGGAAGTGAGAAACATTTCTGGCAAGAGTAAAAATTCCTGGCTTGGCTCGTAGCTCAGTTGGGGCAGAGAATGTCTGCAGGCAAGTAAACTGAGCATCATTTGGGTGGAGAAAAGCAGTGCAGGTAAACACAGCAAGAAGCCACATGGAACAAGGTATGCTCAGATCATAAGGATAACTGAAATCCCCCCAAATTTCCAGATCTTACTTGGCTTTGCCTCAAGGAATATACATTGTGTGTTGCCTTAAGTATGTATATATAGATTAGTATTTTTCTCAGCTTCAATGTATAAATGTGTGTCATACTAAAATAGGAAGGTTTTTCTAAAAGTACTCATTTCTTAAAAATTTCAAACCTAGTACAAATAAGGGAAAACATTTTCACTGTGTTTTTCTGGACAAATAAGGAAACTTTTCACTTTTGAAAGCAGTTAAGTATTATAAACTGATGTATATCAAGTAAATGCTAAATGAATGTCAAATGGCTTCTGGACACATGTTCTAACTTTTGTAAATAACCAGTGTTCACATACGTTTAATGTTTTCCTAAGATTTTGGCCATATGCTTAAATAATGACCATGATGGTAAAATATCTTGGAGAAGAATATTTTTAAATTTCCAGTTCAATTATTGCAATGGATATGTTTGAAGGGGAATCAAATCTTCATAATATCTTGTTCAGTTACAGCCCTAATCAAGTCTACAAATCATTCTTTTCTATAATGTAAGATAAATGATTAAGGGCCCATTTTGTTGTTAATTCCCATTAGTACTGATGAGCGCCAAGCACACATATTAAAGGCAGAATAGACTCTTTAAGAACTAAGACATATTAAATATACTAAAGAGAGAATATATTAAAATGTCTAGAGTTCCATAGTACTTTCACGAAAATCACCCTCATCTTAGGCATAGTGCTGAAAGGTGGTGGCAGTTCAGTCAATAGGCAGGCACCCCTTTTTCTAAACCAGTGCTAACAATTATTCCTGAATGATACAGAGGGAAACTTCTCAAAACTGTCACTGGGTTGTACCCAAAGCTCTTCTGTAAATACTGTCAACTACTTGAAGCCATTGAAGACTTTACAGCACTAGGAAAATAAATGAACTTCAGTACCAAATTGCTCCCTACCAAATTGTGTCTAGATTCTGTCTCAGCTCTGCATGTAATGTTTTTTATGAAGAAGCTGGCTCTGCCTGCCTCCTGTTTTTCTGTTTCAGAAACAATTTACAAAGTCTCTTTGTAATAGGAGGGTGAAAAATGTGTTCCTTGTTAGGGCTCTGGTATACTAGGAATCCTTCGCTTTGGTCCTATCGCTGCCAGTTGGCTAATAATTCTACTAAGCAAATTCTATAAACAAGTAATTCCAATGATGTCTATTTATATCTTCCTAATTCTCTTCTCTTGTGAAACATTAAGGATGCAGATCTGTGGAACTGAGAGGCTGGAGTGGCCACAATAATTTCCTTTCACATTATTTTTTCTACCAAAGATTGCTTGTAATGTCTAACTATATGCCCATGGCTAATGCTACCTTTTACTTTAGAACTTCCCTTACTCTAATGTACAGAAAAATATTTTGCCAAGATGGGTTAGGAATGGCAATAAGAGCAAATAAAAATCTAAATTAAGGATGAGAGAGTAAATAAATTTTTAATCATACAAAATTTAATACTTATGTTAAGGAACAAAATATTAAAAGTCATTTTATCCAGAGTGAATTTATATTGGAGCTGAATTTAAAGTTGTGAAGCTTTGAGTGATGTGATAATCATGTTTCTCCCCCTTCAGTTGTACTAGGGGATTGAAATTTATATACTCAATAACCAGAAAAACATCATAAAAGATCAGACTGGAGGAATCTGTCTCTCTCCATTTTTCGCTGTCATTCCTACAGTGATTTTAATATTTTTCTTATGTCTTTGCTGATTTCTTGTGCCAAACATTGCTTTCAAACACAGACGGTTTTGAAAGGAGTGCTATAAACTGCATGTTTCTTAGCACAGATACTCATTTTACAGGTACTACAATGAAGTCTTTAACAATAAGATATGAAAAATATAGAACGGCTAGGTCTTCAGCCAGTTTCAAACTTTACTAAATAGACTTAAGGTAAGTCTTCAATTTAAAGTATTTTTTTTCACCTGACTCAAGCTTTATTATCTTTCTGTAACATGAAGGAAAAGAGAATCTTTCAGAAACCAAATGGACATCACATTCACTTTCTTCGTGGTTTTAAAATGTTTTGGGTAAAGTTTCAAAGACACTAATGGATTTTATGCATTTAATTCATGTTAAACTAGACTTGTGATTTATGCAGTTACCATATGCTTGAGTTTTTCCCTCTGAGTGGTGGCCAAAAATATTGTTCATTTAGGAATTCTTTGCAGAAAGTGAGGTATGTATTATGTGAAAAGTTAAGAAATTGCAATGAGTCATATAAATATATTCAATATCTTATGATAAAAAGCATAAAACTTAAATAAAGATAACCAGTCTTTTCTGGATCAGATCAGAGACATGATAAAGTTTTCTTCTCATTTAACGATTATAGTATAATTGAAAGAGAAACAAGGCAGTGAGTTGCTCTAGCCACGTAAGTCTTTTTTTTGCAGCTGTATAAAAACTACTTATAGGCAAGTTTTTTTCTTGTCTTCATGACCATGAAATATAGTCATGCACAGTACAACGGAATTATCTTCAAATTGGAATTGGAAAAATAAAATTTTGTAAGCATTGTACTTAAGAAGATACCTATTTACAATCAGTTATTTTATCAATAAGCTCCAATTAGGGGCACTTACATGAAACCTAAATATTCTGTTTTAGTTTTAATGAATTCTACAAATGATTTTAGTAAAAACACCCAATCTAGCCTTTATTACCAACAGTTATAAAATGATACTGTGTTGATTGTATATAAGCCACATATATTTATTTTGTGACATACAAATATTTTCTTCGCATGAATGAAAAGTCAAGTGAAAGTCGTAACAAGATTTCTAAACTGATGCCATGCCTTCTTGAGATTGTGGTTTCTATGCGTTCTTTCTTCCTAGCTTCCCTTCCCCTACATGTCTGTCCCAAAGGCAGCATTTTTTTTCAAGTTAAGTAAACTTTACACATCTGATTTATGGAAACTCAATCAGTTATTTTTTTCTCTGAAAACTGTCTTCTTGCTGCTCCTTCACTAAATGTTGCCATACATAAGATTTATCAGTTTATAGTGTTTTGGGTAGGAGAGCTGAATCCTGACTACTAGACCACCAGGAAGTGTCAGGAAATCCCATTTTGGGCTGGAGAAATGGACTGAATTATCCCTGTTCTTTGTAACGTGTGCTAAGTATTTGACTTAGGCTGTCTTACAAACTTTGCTGAACGTTTTTTCACTGACTCAACAAATTTGTATGAAACCTCAGTTCTAAACACTTTAGTATTAAATCCTAAATAACTAACAACTCCAGACCTGGGGAAAAATTGTCATTTACTCAATATTTTTGCAAAACTTCATACGTAAGCCATTGTTACATATGCTATAGAGAGAGGGGTTTCTCCTCTTACCTGTTGAAGCTTATAAAACTATCAAAAAATACTTGGAAAAAGGCACAATTTTAGGAATATGACCCAGTTAAAAATGTTATCAGTGCCACAAGTAATTTGGGATAGGACTTTCTACAAATGAATGACTAACAAGAAAATTCAATGGCTAATAAGAAAGACAAAATCCCAAATTTGAAAAAAGCAAAGATATTCTCGATGTTCTGCCAAAAGAAACTGTATCTTTCAGAATTTTGTTGTAGTTTAAACTATTCATCAGCTCCTTACATTAAATAGCCAGGACTTATTCAAACCGACTTTCTCTGATTCCTTATAATAATAATAAACGTACATGGAAGCAATTATGAACGGAGGTAGCCATGATCTGTCTGTCCTTCCGGGGCAGGCACAAGGCTTGTGCAGATTTGTGCTGTGTTACTCCATGGGGGCGCCACTCACTCTCTGGTTTATGTGTATGGCAATCCCCTCCCCACCTCGGACTTCTGGAGATGCCCCACTTGCATGGCCTTAAGTGGTCGCCCTGACTTCACTTAGTTAAGATACCTCAGAAAAAAAATTTTGATGGAGAAGATATTTTAACAAAGCATTTCCTTTTAGCATTAAGGAAATATAGCATAGTTTACTGAAAAATATGCTTTTCAATTTATATGGTGAAAATTTAAAAAATTCTGTTTGAATTCTGAGTCATGTTATTATTTGGCAATGAGTCTGCAGGAATGAAGGACGCAGTAGGGTTTAAGAATTTTTAATTTTTCCATCCTTTTAATCCTACTTGCCTGGATTGACCGGATTTAATATTTTTACACAAAGTCTGAATTTTAGTAATACTTTCCCTTTTGGCTACCTTTCTTTTACATTGAAAAATATGACTTAAAAATTGCAGTGACACTGTGTTAACATTAAAGAAAGAATCTATGCTGCCCAGAATCTTCATCAGAAAACTCAGCCGATGCCAGCACAGTTTGAGGGCAACAGAGTGAAATCTTAGAAAAAATAATGGTTGAAGGAAACCTCTAGAGGTTATCTTTCTGCTTCATCCTGCCGGCTTCAGGCAAACTTTACCTAAACTATTGTAGACAGATGGGTATCTCAACTGTTTTTAAAGATCTTGGGGGAAGTAATTCCATAATCCCTTAATATCCTTCTTTCTATCTAATCTATCTGTCCATTTAATTTAGTTTATCTTCAGCCGACATGGATAATGTTACCCTTTACAATATAACTCATCATCACCTTGATAAATGAGGTAATGTTTATATATGAAAGAAAAGATGGCAGGCTCTTTAGACAGACGAGAATATTGGTATTATAATTTAAAATAGACTTTAACATTAACTGTCGATGTAAGAGAATAATAAATCATGAATTTTAAGATCAAATTCATGTTTTTTTTAACGATGGTCACACCACCTCCAAGAAGGGTTCTAAACTGTATCGCAAGGCAAAAAAGAATCTCCTTCCATACAGAATCTCTACACAATAAGTACTATACTTACAGTAGCTACTTCTCAGGTTTGTATGAAATTCTGGTTTTCATTGCTTCCTATTTACTGTTCAGTACTGTTTGTGCTTTGGTTAAACATTTATAACTACCTACACATTATCACCTTTCTGATTATCATTAATAGATGAACTGAACAATATCAATTCATTTTCAAAATGTGTGAAACCAAAGAAATTAATTTTTTTGCCTTTCTAAAATTTTCTTGTAATTTTAACAAAGACACATTGTTTTATATTTTCAGAGGTATGATTATAAAAATAAAGATATGAGAATTACAGATTAAATGCAAATTTGTGTGTTCTTTTTCTGAGCTATTAATTTCATAGATTATGTTTTTTCAGTTATAATTTGAAAAGCTGTGTCCCATTTCTTTAGAGTGAGGCCATTTAGATGTTTTCAATCTAAATTAATTTTATTATATATTATTACACATATATGACATCAGACATTTTATTTTACTTTTAGCTAAAATGGAGACAAATATGTTAACTATTAAATAAGTGCAATGATTAAAATGTACTTTTTAAAATTCATTATTCCTTTGGTTTGCATCCAAAAAATGTTCCACTCCTTGTTCTGTTCTAGTGTCAACACTACACTGAGTAGTTTTGTATATTCTGTTGTAATGCATCTTTTAATTTTAAGTGATGCTTAGTTTTCTTCAGTTCATTCTGGAAAGCAGATGTTCTCAAATAGAGCTACTTTCAAGCAGGTATAGAATCTTTGCACAAGAGTATCTGTAATTTGTGCAATTCTGGTTTTCAGTGTCACCATATTTTGATTTTTAAAAGTGTATTGCATACTGCTTTGGTGTTAAACCATTTGTAATTCTTCCTGCAGGCTATCACTTTATGTTTTCTAAGAATTTGGTCTTTAAAGACAGAATTTAAGGAATGTATTTCAGGCAATCATTTTGTGTTTGTAGAACAATCTTGGCATAGGAAAATGAGCCAAATGTTCAGTGCCATTTTAATTTCCCAGAGATACAATTTCTCTAAGAATGAGTTACTCAAATCATACATCTGTGTAACTAGTGCAAAAATTATTGCAAAGAAATTCAAACAATTTTGTTGCTTACAATATCAACCAAAAAAAACACATCCAAGTTTTGATTGGGTTTGAACTGGTGGCAAGTGGTAATTTCCCTGAATGTCAAGAACAAGCAATTGTCTTCAATCCTGTATGTATGTGTAAGCATGTGGTGTGTGTGTGTGTGTGTGTGTGTGTGTGTGTGTGTATTCTTCAGCACAATGACATTTCAAAGATATCAACCTCTGTGTAGTACAGCAGACTAATAACTGGGCCAACATTTCATCAAGCAAAACATTAAAACACCAGTGGTTCAAGTCACGGGAGCATATCCAGGGGGAAGTTCTTCATTATTATGTTCATGACGTGTTTCATTAACATTTTTGGCTCAGAGAGATGCCTCATAAGTGGTATAGTGAATACATGTAAATTTTCGGTCCTAGTTAAACACTGCTGCCTTATATTTAAGTTTCATGCTACTGTGAGAGCAAGGCCCATATTCATGTACACCTGAAAAATTACTCCATTCACCTCTTGAGGATTGTTCTCAAAAATAAATATTTTCTGAATTCGTGCCTGTCACTGCACCATCTACCAAAGTGTTCACAAATACAGAACAAATTCCCATCTACAGTATGAATAATATAGCCAAATAGGTGTTATTCTCTATTTTTAGACTTTTATTAGCTGCGACAGAAAGCTCCAAAATACTCTAACTTTTTCACATACTTTGTCCAGTAAGTTCTCAAGTAAGTTTATCTTCTACACTCTGAACTGTATTTCTAGCTAGACTTGTATTAGTAAATAATTGTGTCTGTTTGGGATTCATAATTTCTGCTATTCTCCACAGATATTTCTTTCTGAGCTTATCAGCTGTAAAAGGCTTTGATGCTAGAGAAAGTTCTTTCAGTTAATACACATTTGTATTTCATTACAGCATCACATCTTTTATTTGCATTTGCAAAATAAGCCCTGTTTAAATATCAGTATTTTTCAGTTAAACGTTTCCCATACATTTTCCCATATACTGGTCACAATTATCCTTATTTTTTCATGTCAGTGAATTAAGTGGCATTCTTTAGCACAGACATGCTATATTGGCATATTAAACATAGGATATTCAACATTTCCACAAATAAATTTATATTCCCATTTTCTGTGAAACATGGGACACTAGAAAAAATTTCCTTCAGTTCTGCTGAATGAAACATATCAGAACAAATGCTATCATAAATACTAGCTGCCCACTTAGCCTCAGTGGCAGGCAGCCATAGGGAATGGTGGGAATCATGTGTCATTTAAGAGGGTGAACCACAAGCCATATTTAGCTCATTCATGCCATGATCAGAATCTGGACATAGTTTTTCAAGTGACCCAATATACGGAATTATATGTAAAATATCCTGCCAATAATAGGGTAGTTAAAAATGAAATTTTGCACAAGGACCACCTGTTGGCAACTCCACTTTAACACACACTCTTTGAAATCTGTAATAGCATTATCCAGGTTAATCACCCAACTTGACTAGTAAGTTTCTCTCTAGATAGCATCTCACTTTTAAAATGAAAATAATACTACCCTTAGAGAATGAATATTTTCCTTCTGTTGATGACATATAAAAAAAAATCTATGTAGACTTAAAGGAATTTTTCAAAATGTGAATTTGTGATGGTTACAAGTATGTACTCTGGAATCTAATGAATTTGGATAAATAAACATTTTGTCTTAATTATCTTATCTATAATATTGGGAAAGAATGGTTCTTACTAATATGATTGTCGTGGAATTAAATGAGATAAACATGTGAATAGTTTCCCTTCCTGTGCTTCCCATTTTTTTAGAGCAGTTTTAGAATCACAGAAATATTGAATGGTAGGTACAGTATTTTCCCATGTACTCCTACTCTCAAATGTGCAGGGTCTCCCTCACTGTCAACATCCCATACCAGAGGGGTACATTCATTGCAATGAATGAGCCTATACCTGAAACATCATAATCACCCAAAGTCTGTAGTTAACATTAGGGTTCACACTTAGTGTTTTACATTCTGTGGTTTTAGACAAATGTGTAATGATGTATATCCACTATTGTGGTATCATATAGAATAGTTCCACTGCCTAAAAATCCTTCCTTGATCCTCCCAACTCCTGGAAACATCCAATCTTTTTACTTTATCTGTAGTTTTGCCCTTTGCAGAATGTCATATAATAGGAATAATAAGGCTTGTAGCCTTTTCAGATTGCCTTCTTCCACTTAATATGTATTTAAGTTTCCTCCATGTCTTTTCAGAGTGTGATAATTTATATCTTTTCAGTGCTGAATAATATCCCATTGTCTGGAAATACAGTTTATCCATTCACCTACTGAAAGACATTTTGGTTGCTTCCAAATTTTGGCAGTTATGAATAAAGTTGCTATAAATATAAGTGTGCAGGTTTTGGGTAGACATGAATTTTCAACTCTTTTGGGTAAATATCTAGGAGTGTGATTGCTGGATTAAATAGTATGAGCATGTTTAATTTTATATGAAATTGTCAAACAGTCTTCTAAAGTGGCTGCACCATTTTGCATTCCCACCAACAGTGAATGAGACTTCTTGTTGCTCCACAAGCTCGCTAACATTTGGTGATGTCAGTATTTTAGATTTTTACTATTGGAAAAAAAACATGTAGAGGTAAATCATTGTTGTTCTAATTTGATTCTTCCTAATGACAAATGACACTGAATTGTTTCCTATACTTATCTGTCATCTATATTTCTTCTATGGTGAGGTGTCTGTTCAAGACTTCCTCATTTTTTTCATCAAGTTGTTTGATTGTTGATTTGTAAGAATTCTTAAAATGTTTTGAATAATAGTCTTTTATCAGTTACATCCTTTGCAAATACTATATTCAAGTCTGTGACTTGTATTCTCATTTTCTTGGCAGTAGTTTTTCAGAGCAGATTTTAATTTTAATGAAACCCAGCTAATCAGTTATTTTTTTCATACATTGTACCTTTGGTGCTTTATCTAAAAGGTCATCAACAAATCCAATGTGATCTAGATTTTCTCATGTTACCCTCCTCAAGTTTCATAGTTTGGCTTTTTATGTTGAGGTCTATGATCCATTTCAGTTAAATCTTGTGAAAGACATAAGGTTGTGTTTCCATTATTTTCATATGGTATCCCCTTGTTCCAAAGCCATCTGTTGAAAAGACTATCATTTTTTCTCATTCTCTTTCCTTTGCTTCTTTGTCAAAGATCAGCTGACATCATTTGTGTAGGTCTATTTCTCAGCACCTACTCTGCTCCATTGATCTATTTGTCTATTCTTTCACTGATACACACAGTTTCATAGAAAGCCTTGGGGTAGGTTAGTGTTAGTTCTCCAACTTTGTCCTTTTCTTTCAAGTCATTTTGGCTGTTCTTTTTTTTTTATTGAAGTATAGTTGATATAAAATCTTATATTGGTTTCAAGTATACAACACAGTTGTTCAATAGTTACACACATTATTAAAAATCCTCACCCCCAACTAGTGCACCTAGTATCTATTAACACAGAAAGGTGTTACAGAACCATTGACTATATTCTCCATGTGGCACTTCCATCCTTGATCTTCTATTTCTCCATACAAATTTTGGAAGTAGCATGTTATATTTGTAAAATCACTTATTGGGAATTTGACTGGAACTGTGTTGAATCTATAGATCAAGTTGGAAAGGACTGACATCTTGACAATGTTGAGCTATGAACATTTAATACCTCTCCAATATTTTAGTTATTTTTAAAAATTTCTTTCACCATAGTTTTATAGCTTTCCTCATCTCTTACAATATCTTATACAAATTTGCTAGAGTTACACATGGTCTGCTATTTTAAGACCTTAGTAAGCAATAATAATTCTTGTTATAATAATAAAAATGACATCTATTGAAAGTGACATAGCCCTGTTGATATTGATATATTTTAAGGGGGCAATACTGATCTAAATAAGCATGTTTTGTTATTGTTACAAAGTCAATACTCAGTGATGGGTACATGGGAGTCTACAATGCCATTTATACTTTTATCATGCTTAAGTATTCAAAAAATAAAAATATAAAACTTTTCAGTTGTGTAAATTGACAGTAGTAATATAGTACAGACCAAAGCCATATTGCCTACTTTTGAATCCCAGTTTCACAACCCACTATTGTGTAAATTGGAACAAATTATTTAACCTCTTTGTGCCTAAGTTTCCTCAATTATAAAATGATAAGTATAAATTAGCTGGTTGTGTTGGTTCAGAACATGTAACTATTGAATATTATATTATTCTAGGCACCCCTAGAAAAGAAATGGGTTGTTATAAAAAATAAAAATATACATAATTTTGATTATGAAAGTGATATATGCTCATCACAGAAAAATAAAAGGAAATTTCCTGAAAGCTGATACCCAGACGTAACCACCATTACCAATGTAGTGTCTTTTTCCCAATGTTTTTTTTTCTGATTCATAACCTTTGTTGGTTTTCTTTTAATAGTTGTATTCCTAATATATATATACAATCTTGCATCCTGGCATTTTCTTTTTTATTTGACATTATAATAAGAATTTTCCATTTTTAAATAGATACTTTTTTAATAGATGGGAACCATTCTATTCAACAGTGTTTGACTATCATTAGACATTTAGATTGCAACTCATTTTTTATACTTCAATAATTTTAATGAATATTTTTTACCAAAGCTTATTCCCTTAGGATACTTAGTCATACAAAGATCTTTAAGTGATTTATATTACAGAAGTATGGATATTAATCAAACCAATTAAATAAATCTGGGTATATAGGTGCAATGAAAACTGCAGGTAGGAAGGCTTTATATAAAAATGAAAAATAATTGTACATTAACTCAGTGCAGAAAACCTTCAAATATGAAGTTATATGATAGCCCTCTCAGCTGGACCTTCAGCAGACAATGATTTATATTCCAATATGTATACATCTTCAATTTCATGAGCCATACCTAAACATTAATACCATGAATTAATACCCACAACACCTTTATGTTATTTTTCATACTGAATAATCAATGTACTGGGGAAGTTAAATTCTGCTTAAATGTCTAACTTAAAGTACACCCATTCTTAAAAGAGGTAAGCTTGATTGCCTTAAGATGAGAGTATGACCAAAAAAATTCAAACAATAGGTTACAATGATTTACAAAGTCAGAAGTAGGCTTAAGACCACAGTGCAGTCTTCTCAAACTTCTTACCACCAAAGAAATATTCCTTCGATTGTCTCTAACTTTCCACTACTCTTTTCTCAAGCCAAGTCCACATACTATGGGTTCTCCTACAAAACAAGTCACACTACTGAGTCATAAATATTGTTCTCATTCAAAATTAATTGAAGACAAAGCTTTCAATCACTGTTTCTGGCTAGTGTGAGATAACTGATAACTTCCCAATGAGTTGATACAATCCTAACCAAAGAAAAAGAAACTGATGCTTCAGGTAACTGGGGCAGGAGTACACCCAAGAAATGTAAACTTTCACTGAGATTCTTGAACGATTGAAATTACCTCAAAGAGTTACCACTAACGTAGTTAACACAGGAGCCATCTGATTCTCAGAAAAAGCAAATGCCTTGAACAAAATCACATCTTTTGCCTTCTACTCTGATATATTACCAATTCCCCATGTTAGTTTTTTTGTAATTTAAATATACTATAATTTAATGATTTATAAAAATTTATAAATTGTAATGAATACAATTATAATGAAAGGCAAGTAATAACCGGGAAAACAAGTTGGTAGTTAAATTATAAGTAAGATGATTATATAAACCTGACACACCATTTTTTAGATGTTACTTTTATGCCACTTTATTGTTGCCAATATACATATGTTTCTATTTGTATATGCATGTGAATTTGCAAATTTGTCTTTATAAAAAGGGTGTTTTCTTTTGAGGAAGGGTTAGGTAAATGAGATAAACAGAAAGTGAGAAAACTTGGGCTGATTTCATGGTGAACATCAAACTGGAAAATGCTCAACCTATTATTTGTTCCTAATTACCAGTATCCCACGACAACAGAGAGCAATCTTAGGGAGCCTTAGAATCCTGACCAAATCAGTGATATCAATGCAATGAATGAAGAGTAAAGCTGTGAGCCTTTTAAGTGCTTAGCATTTTGTGTTTGAACAGTAAAATTAAGGTAGAGTTCTTAATGTCAGCGATTTTATTGAAAGGGGTAGGGAGACACATTGGCATTTCAAGCTCTAAAAATTAGGGGTTTGTTTCATCTCTTTCCAAAGAATAAGAAGTATAATACAATTCCTGCAAAGAAGGCTTTATACAAAGCACAAACAATTTAACCTAAATACATTTATCTCTTGGTACATCAAGTTCTTAATTGCCAAGCATATATTACCAAACTGAAATTGAAGATAAATGAATATTTTATGGGTAGTCTCCAGAGAGATGAGAATTAAAAATTAAATTAAAAGGCAGTTGCCAATGTTTTAATTTGCCTGTTAAAAAAGCAAACACAAATATTTGATGCTGACTATATTTTAAATTCCTCAAATCTAATTCAGTCAATCTCAGTAGCAGTAATTTGTTAACTAAATAGGATTTTCTTGACTCTCACTAAGATGGAATGTTGAGAACAACAGCCAAGTGATAACTTTTTTACTTCTTAATTTCCTCTTGCAATGCTATTCTTTGACATGCTACTGGGTAGCAAATACCACTAGCACTTTTTGAATATGTACTTTATGCCAACAATTCCTTGAGTATCACACGTATCAAATTGTTTAAAACCTCAAAAAAACCCATTGACACTTTACTCATCCCGTGTCACTGCACAGAAGACTGGCCCTGACAGGTTAAGGGACTTAAGCAGGATCACACAGCTACTAAGCAACAGTCTGGAGCCAGAACTGGTACTGTGGTATCTCTGTTATCTATAACGTAGTGAAGTCTCAAAGTACGTATTTGTTAAATGTCAAGTAGATTGAGGGTTTTTGACTTATTTTTTCATTGACCTGGAATATGTCTTAACATATTCTACAACATGTTTATGTCCCAAAGATAAAATGAAGATTAGATTTAATTGTATAAAAATTACTTTCATTGAAGAGAAAAACAATTTTCTTTTAAAACATCAACAAGAATGCTAAGAAATCACAGGTTACACTACCTTGTTTAATTTGTCTGTAAAAGAAATTAAATCATGTTGTACTAAATCCATATAATGTAAGGCTGTTATCCATGTGCTGCTTTGAATTTTCTTTAAATACCTTCGACAGCACTGTATTTATCCCAAATTATTAAATCCCTTTAAACCCCTATTTGGTGGCTATCTGCCATATGCTCTTTTTACCTAGAGGGTAAACTTCATGTTTAACTGTGTCTTTCTATTTGCCTTAAGTAAAAAAAAAAACCCTAATATGTCAATTATAGCCTGCTCTCAATTATCTGTTGTCACGGGTCAGAGACCACAACAACAAGGATAATTTAAGTCCAAGAGTAATTAGAAAGTCTAATTTTGACATTATTTTCCTTCCTCCCCCCAACAATTCTTTCTTGTTTGAACAGACACAGGTAGAAAAATAAACAACCAAACAAACAACCTGTTTTGGGACTTTTTATTTTTTATGCCTTGGATAGACTGGTGCAAAGGCTACATTTGGATAGGAATATATCCAGACATTCCAAAAATTGAATGAGGATGGTCATCTATATACAAAAACTTTTTGTTATTCATTCATTATTTGAGACTCTCAGCTTGGGGAAGATAGGTCTTATATGATTTTTTCCTGAGAGGCAGGTCATGCCCCCAGATTTGAAGTTTTAGATTTATTTGTTTGTGTTTTTCCAGATTTGATCAGCTCACCAGTCATTGGGCTGCCGCCATCCCATGTCCCAGGGATATTAGCACCTCCAGTGACATCTGGCAGGATGCCTTCAGTCTGGAACCTTACAGCCAATCAGTTGATGATATTGTATTAATGGTTCCATAATAAAATGAAAAAGATGGCCTTCATCTTGATGAAAGCTGTAAATTAGCTATTGTGCTTGTTTGGTATTGCAAGACCCAAATGTATTATTTATGCAATTTTTCTTTTGAAAGAAAAACTGAAAGAGCAGATTTCATTTTACAGCATTCAGTCAAAGCTCTTGTGTCATGAATGTGAACATTTCTGCATTTATTCCCTCAGAGTGTACAAGGTATTTTTTTCAGAGATCATCTAAGAAGGGATTAAAAGTTTAAAAACTGCTTTTAAAAATAGGTAAGCCCTAATGGCTGGATCTATTGTTCATACCAGTAGATAAACCAAATCAACACTTGCCACATGAGAGCTTGTACTTAAGTGGAGGTACAATTTTCAAGGTCTAAGCTCATCAGTAAGACTTCCTGTTTGTTTTAGAAAAACAGAAAAGAAATCAGTAATTTTATCATAAAGTAAGTTATCAAGAATAAATACAGGTAATAATTAAATATACAAAAATATTAAATCTATTTTGCCTAGGCATTTCATTCTGTAATTGTGATAGTTTCATTCTCAAAAGATATATGATCACCCTTAAGAAAAGTTTAAAAAAATAATCCATTTATAGGAAAAAAGAGTAGAAACCAATTTTAATGTGAAAAACAGGTTTATGATAATAAAATGATATATTAATATTTCTGGTGATTTTATGTCCAGCATCTTATTTGAGTCTCATACAACCTATAAAATTAGGCTCAGTTTGTCCATTTAACAGACAGACAGACTAAGGCTTAAGAGGTGAATTAAGCCGCCTAAGGATACAAGTAATTTGAGGGATGAATCCAAGACCTATTTCTGGTCTTCTGAACGCAACAAAATGTTTTTCCCACTACCCTATGGTTCATCTTCATCCAGTGATGGCTTTCTTTGTCTGAGGGCTTACTTCTAGAAACTAGTAACAAATTAAGCGAACAAAAGAGTTTCCTAACAGAAGACTAAATACTAAGCCCTGTTTTCCTATGTTCATAGAAATTTCAATTTTGCTTGTTTTTCTTTTCTTTTTTTTCCCAGAAAGAAATTTAGGTTTTTTTTCTCTTCAGGTGGGTCACAAAGACTATTATTTTAGTTTTATGTTATCTTCTGAAATAGCAAAGGAGTATTTGAACTTAGTATGGATTACTTAATATTTGTGAAATTAATGACTACATGAAATTTCCTCGGGTATAGAGTCTGGTCTTCATAATTTGCTTTGATGATTTCTAAAACTTGCTTGCATAACTGCTAAGAGCTAGACCGCTTGACTGAGGAATGCCAGTTCACCATATTTATAAAAGAGCTATTCTAATCATAGACAAAATATTGTATGAAAATGAGACACAAACCCATCTGCACGCTTGGCCCGTGATCTTGCTTCCTGTCTTGCTGAGGAAATAAGTATAAGGAAAATAATTTTACCATGCTCCCTGCACCACTCTTACCACCTACCTGCTTCCATGTCTATACCTTCCGCTTTCTCATCTGTTTTGTGGATGGACTGTTAGTGAGCTTGTTAAAGACAATCTCTTTCTTTGCAATAAATCCCGTGCCCTCCTGCCTACTCACCATCTTCACCCTAACAATTATCCTCTTTATCATCTGTGTCAATTAATGTTCCTCTCTACATTCTATTATTTCTCCCATTACAAATGTAGAGCCTCTTTCTTGACCCCCCTTACCCTTTAGCTCTCTTCCCTGTCTTTTCTTTCATTCATGTTAAAATTCATCAGAGGAGTCGGCTATACCCACAGTCTCCCAGTTCCCCCAGTACAAATCACTCCTGAAGCCCTTCCCTTTGTTGATACCCACTATTCCACCAAGAACGCCTTTTTCAGATCAATGAGTGCCATGTTGCTAAATCCAAGGGTAAATTTCCAGTCCTCATCTTACTTGATCAGATAGTAATGTCTGAACCAACTGGATTGTGGAAATTTCTTTTTCTTGATTTTTTTTTTCTTTTATCACTGCTACTTCAGAAAGCACCTTTTAAGTCTCCCTTGCTGATTCTTCTTCCTCACTTCACCCCCATAGTGTGGAAGTTTCCCAAAGCATAGTCCTTATGACTTCCCTCTAATGTTTTCTCCCTGCATTAGTTCTCTTGCTTTTACCCAGTATTGTAGTTTTAAATCACATTTATAGATTGATGACTCCCCAGCCTGGATCTTGCCACTGTACCACAGTCTGGAGTGTACAGCTACTTTTTTCAACTCTATATTTAAATATCTTAACAGTCATCATTCAAAGTCACCATGTACAAAAACACCTATTTCCTTCAGTCTTTACTGTTTCAGAGAATGGCGGTTCCATACATGTAACTGCTTAACCCTAAAACCTTCTAATCATTCACCCACATCTATCATACAGCCTTATAGCAAATCCCCAAACTCTGCCCTTAAAAGACATCCAGAATCCAACCACAATCTCATTACCTTAATCCTAACTATTATCATTCCTCACTTGGAATATTATAATAGCTTCCTCTATGATCTCCCAGGTTCTTAAGAGTTCTTAAAACTATTCTTAAAACATTAGCCAGAGCAGCTACAGTAAATCATAAGTCTGTTTATTTAACAACTCCCCATAAAGCCCTCCAATAGTTTCCCATATCATATCAAACAAAAGCCAAATCTGTGTAAGAATCCACAGGACCCACACAGTGGTCCTACTCTTTCCTTTCCAAACTCTTCCTCATTTACTTGGCACCAGCCATCCTGCCCTCTTTCTAGAACACAGGAGTCATGCTCTGCTGTGGGCTCTTAGTACAGGTTTCTTTCTCTTGGGTGTTAGAAAGGTAAATACAAATTCTAGGGTTCCCCATCCCTTATGCCTGTCATGGCCTCTTGTTTCTTCTCACTTATGTCTCAGTAATTTTGAAAGGCTCTGTGACTCCATGCCATGCGGTTCAGTGTGGGTGCTGTGCCTCTGCCAGGGTGCCATTGTTCCCTGCTCTGGCATCTCCGACGGTGCCATTCCAGTCTGGTGTTCCCTCCAGAGCCTTTGAAGGTCATTCCCACCCACATTTCCCTGACATCATTCACTGTGGCTCTCCAGGACACCCTGCACTGTTCTTGGTCTCATGGCATACCTTGCAACACTCAAATACCCTTCTGGGCTGAAAAACATTAGTGAGGCCATCTTAGGTCTTTCTGCCTAGAAACCATGTGGACTGTTCTACTACTCCCTCCCCAGGCCATGCATGGGGATACTATGGGCCTTGCAAGCTACATCTGTTCTCTTTGTCGGTTTCCTTTTGTTGTATCACCCCTTGTAGCAGAAAGCATGTAATACTCCTGCTGTTCTTTGAATGGGGAGAGTGATTACTGAGAGATGGGAAATAAAGAAAAAAATTTCTTCAATTAATGTGAAAAATATTATCCTACTGCATAGAATGTATCACCTATTTGGAAGTAAACATAAAATATGCTCTAGCATATCATGTATCCTGGGTTTGATGTATCTTAATTTATGATGCAATAAGTTTTACATACAGCTATAGACTTTTTGAAGTTTCATTTTCAAGAGGTTTATTTCAAAGAATCACTAAATCTGTTAATTATATATAACATATTATATATCATATATAACATATTATATGTCCCACATGTTCCCAAATGTTCCAGAGTCAACTTTTGCTTTTATAAACTTTGAAAAAGTTAAGAAGTCTATAACCATAAACAACCTGAAAAAACAGCAGCAACAACAAAACCAAGTAGTTAATATTTAGTTCCTCTCTGAAAAGACAGTATCCTGGTGGGTTTCACTGATATTTTCTCAGAAAATTGTTCTTTTTTATCCTCCCTTCTCTTCATTTCCTTCCTCTCTTTCCTCATCCTCTTCTTCCTCCTTTGCAAGAAAAAACATAGGCTCCTTTGTATTCATTTTCACTCTCATTTACAGAAAACATTTTTTTTAGGTCCCATTTGTGCACCTATGGCACACACAGTAATCAGAATTAGATCTTGCCCTCTGGGAATCTGAACCTTCCAGCTTCTCCCATCTCACCATCAAATTCCAAATTATAAAGAATAGTCGAGATTGGATTAAAGATGGTGGCATGAGAGGTGAGAGAGAGGCTTCCTCCTAAGACTGCATATAATATGAAAATATGATTAATACGACTAATTTGGAAAGACCAAGAGGAAAGAAGCCTGTGCCAGACTGCATACACCTGGAGAAAAGAATAAACATTACAGAACAGGGTAACGTAACAAAGCCGTGGCCTGGAGGGACCCAAGACCTTCCCTCACCCAAGCACACTGGTGGGAGGAAGAGAAATGGAGCAGGGAGGGACTGGAGGCCTGGGACTGCTGAATACCTAACTCTGGAGATCTGCTCTAGGAGCACAAACCTACATTTCATGGTGCTTTCATGAGACTCGCATGATTAGGGGTTTGGAGAGCTAAGATAGGCAGAATACCTGGAGATACTGAGATTCCAGCCACTTGTAGAAAGAAGGGATCCATATCTGATCACACTGGGACAAAAGAAAGGCTGGCAGTCTGACAGACTTCCTAACAGCAAGAGGGCTGCTAGAGGGGCAAGGATCGCACAGAGCTTACTGCTCAGGAGAAAGGACAGGTAGATGAAATTGTCCAGGTGCACTCTGCCCAGCAGGTTGGGAGCTCTCACAATCTTCAGGCTCCCCAGCTCCCTGGCTGGCTACACAGCCTGAAGGACCTCCTCCATGATATGCAGCTTACTGTGTCTTTCTCCCAGCCACCCCCACCTGGTTCACAAACCGGCAAACCTTATCCTGGCATTAGGTCAGCCAGAGGGAAGCCCCATCTACAACAACTACAAACGCAAAGCATAGAGGCTTATACCTGTGTGCTTGGCCCACTGGTTCTGGCAGTGGAGGCAGGCACAGAAGCCGGGAAGCAGGAAACAGCTCTTTCCTCCCTCCAGGCACCAATATGGCTCCACTGTGACCTGCAACACTGCTTCAGGGATGGAGCAGCTTCAGAGAGTAGAGCTTCTGGGTGCTAGAGGGCACCATATACAAATATGAAATGCCAAAGGAACCTGGTTCAAAGTAAAATTATGAATACAACAACTGAGAAAGATTCAAATGAAATTGACCTCATGAATCTTCCTGAAAGGGATTTCAAAATAAAAATCATTAACATTCTCATGGAGGTATAGAAAAATGTTCAAAAACTCAGGAATGAATTTCAGTCAGAGATCCAATCATTGAAGAGCACAATGGAGGGTATTAAAAGCAGATTAGATGTGGTGGAGGAGATGATAGTGAACTAGAAACTAGAGAAGAGGAATACAAAGAAGCTGAGGCACAGAGAGAAAAAAGGATCTTTAAGAATGAAAGAATATTGAGAGAACTGTGTGACCAATCCAAGCGGAACAATATTCGCATTATAGGGTTATCAGAAGAAGAAGAGAGAGAAAAAGGGATAGAAAGTTTCTTTGAGGAGGTAATTGCTGAAAACTTCCCCAATCTGGGGAAGGAGATAGTCTCTCAGGCCATGGAGGTACACAGATTGCCCAACACAAGGGACCCAAGGAAGACAAAATCAAGATATATAGTGATTAAAATGGCAGAGATCATGGATAAGGACAGACTATTAAAAGCAGCCAGAGAGAGAAATAAGATCACATACGAAGGAAAGCCCATCAGGCTATTATCAGACTTCTCAGCAGAAACCTTACAGGCCAGAAGGGAGTGGCATGATGTATTTAATGCAATGAAGCGGAAGGGCCTTGAGCTAAGAATACTTTCATTGGCAAGATTATCACTTAAATTTGAAGGAGGGATTAAACAATTTCCAGATAAGCAAAAGCTGAGAGAATTTACCTCCCACAAACCATCTCTATAGTGTATTTTGGAGGGACTGCTATAGATGGGAGTGCTCCTAAGGTTTAAAAGCTGTCACCAGAGGTAGTAAAACCATAGTAAAGAAAGTAGAACAGTTAATTACTAAGCAAGTGCAAAATTAAATTAACTATCCCCAAAGTCAACCAAGGGATAGACAAAGAGTACAGAATATGATACCTAATAAAGAATGGAGGAGGAAGAAAAAGGAAGAGGAAAAAATAACTTTCTTGTAATAGCATACTAAGTGAGTTAAGTTTGACTCTTAGACAGTAAGAAAGTTGACCTTGAACCTTCGGTAACCACGAATCTAAAGTCTGCAGTGGCAATAATTACATACCTATCGATAATCTCCCTAAATGTAAATGGTCTGAATGTAACAATCAAAAGACAGAGTTACAGTTACTGAGTGGATAAAACAAGACCCATCTATATCCTGCCTAGAAGAGATTCACTTTAAACCCAAAGACATACACAGACTAAAAGTGAAGGGATATAAAAAGATATTTCATGCAACTAATAGGGAGAAAAAAAGCAGGAGTCGCAGTACTTGTATCAGACAAAATGGACTTCAAAACAAATAAAGTCACAAGAGACAAAGAAGGATATTACATAATGATAAAGGGGTCAATCCAACAAGAAGATATAAACATTATAAATATCTATGTGCCCAACACAGGAGGACCTACATATGTGAAACAAATACTAACATAATTAAAAGGGGAAATAGAACACAATGCGTTCATTCTAGGAGACTTCAACACTCCGCTCACTCTTAAGGACTGATCAACCAGACAGAAAATAAGTAAGGAGACAGAGGCACTGAACAACACACTAGAACAGATGGACCTAACAGACATCTACAGAACTCTACACCCAAAAGCAGCATAATACACATTCTTCTCAAGTGCACATGGAACATTTTCAAGAATAGAACATATACTAGGCCAAAAAAGAGCCTCAGTAAATTTAAAAAGATTGAAATTATACCAACCAGTTTCTCAGACTACAAAGTTATGAAACTAGAAATAAATTATGCAAAGAAAATTAAAAATCTCACAAACATATGGAGGCTTCACAGCATGCTCCTAAATAATGAATGGATCAATGACCAAATAAAAACAGTGATCAAGCAATATATGGAGACAAATAACAACATGAATTCAACACCACAAAATATGTATGATGCAGTGAAGACTGTGCTAAGAGGAAAGTATATTGTAATACAGGCAGGCCTACCTCAGGAAAGGAGAACAAAGCCATATGAACACTCTAAACTCACAATTAACAAAACTAGGAAAAGAACAACAAATAAGGCCCAAAGTCAGTAGTAGTAGTAGGGACATAATAAAGATTAGAGCATAAATAAATAAAATCAAGAAGAATAAAACAATAGAAAGAATCAATGAAAGCAAGATTTGGTTCTTTGAGAAAATAAACAAAATAGATAAACCCCTAGCCAGACTTATCAAGAAAAAAGAGAATCTACACACATAAACAGAATCAGAAATGAGAAAGGAAAAATCACTATAGACACAACAGAAATACAAAGAATTATTAGAGAATACTATGAAAAATTATATGGCAGCAAACTGGATAACCAAGAATAAATGGACAACTTTCTAGAAAAATACAACCTTCGAAAGCTGACCCAGAAAGAAACAGAAAATCTGAACAGATCAATTATCAGCAACAAAATTGAATTGGTAATCAAAAAAACTACCTAAGAACTGAACTCCTGAACCAGATCGCTTCACTGCTGAATTTCATCAAATATTTAGTTAAGACCCAATACTTGTCCTCCTTCAAGTTTTCCAAAGAGCAGAAGAAGAGGGAATGCTTCCAAACTCATTCTATGAGGCCAGCATCACTCTAATACCAAAACAAGGCAAAGACACCACAAAAAAGAAAATTACAGACCAATATCCCTGATGAGCATAGATGCAAAAATACTCAACAAAATATTAGTAAATCAAATTCAAATATACATCAAAAAGATCATCCATCATGATCAAGTAGGATTTATTCCAGGGATGCAAGGATGGCACAACATTAAAAATCCATCAACATTATCCTCCACATCAACAAAGAGGAAAAAAACCACATGATCATCTCCATAGATGCTGAAAAAGCATTTGACAAAATTCAACATCCATTCATGATAAAAACTCTCAAACAAAATGGGTAGAGAGGGCAAATATCTCAACATAATAAAGGCCATATATGACAAACCCACAGCCAACATTATACTTAACAGCAAGAAACTGAAAGCTTTTCCTTTAAGATCAGGAATAAGACAAGGATGGCCACTCTCCCCACTTCCATTCACCATAGTACTGGAGGTCCTAGCCACGGCAATCAGACAACACAAAGAAATAAAAGGCATCCAGATTGACAAGGAAGAAGTCAAACTGTCCCTGTTTGCAGACGACATGATATTGTACATAAAAAACCCTAAAGAATCCACTCCAAAACTACTAGAACTAATATCAGAATTCAGCAAATTTGCAGGATACAAAATAAATACACAGAAATCTGTTGCATTTCTATACACTAATGCTGAACTAGAAGAAAGAGAAATCAGGAAAACAATTCCTTTCACAATTGCATAAAAAAGAATAAAATACCTAGGAATAAACCTAACCAAAGAAATAAAAGACCTATACTCTGGAAACTACAAGACACTCATGAGAGAAATTAAAGAAGATACCAATAAATGAAAACACATCCTGTGCTCATGTATTGAAAGAATTAATATTGTTAAAATGGCCGTCCTGCCTAAAGCAATCTACAGATTCATGCAATTCCTATCGAAATACGAACAGCATTCTTCAATGAACTAGAGTAAATCATTCCAAAATTCATATGGAATCACAAAAGACCCCGAAATAGCCAAAGCAATTCTGAGAAGGAAGAATAAAGCTGGGGGGATTATGCTCCCCAACTTCAAGCTCTACTACAAAGCCACAGTCATCAAGACAATTTGATAGTGGCACAAGAACAGACTCACAGATGAATGGAACAGACTAGCGAGCCCTGATATAAACTCAACCATATATGGTTAATTAATATATGATAAAGGAGCCATGGACATACAATGGGAAATGACAGCCTTTTCAACAGTTAGTGTTGGCAAAACTGGACATCTACATGCAAGAAATGAAACTGGATTATTATTTAACCCCATACACAAAAGCAAATTCAAAATGGATCAAAGACCTGAATGTAAGTCATGAAGCCATAAAACTCTTCAAAGAAAACATACGCAAAAATCTCCTGAATATAAGCATGAGCAACTTCCTCCTGAATGAATCTCCTCAAGCAAGGGAAACAAAAGCAAAAATGAACACATGGGACTACATCAAACTAAAAAGTGTCTGTACAGCAAAGGACACCATCAACAGAACAAACAGGCATAGAGAATATATTTGTAAATGACATATCTGACAAGGGGTTAACATCCAAAATATATAAAGAACTCACACTCCTCAACAACCAAAAAGCAAATAACCCATTTAAAAAATGGGCAGAGGATATGAAGAGACAATTCTCCAAAGAAGAAATTCAGATGGCAAACAGACACATGAAAAGGTACTCTACATCACTAACCATCAAGGAAATGCAAATTAAAACCCCAATGAGATATCACCTCACACCAGTAAGGATGGCCAGCATCGAAAAGACTAAGAACAACAAATGCTGGTGAGGATGTGGAGAAAGGGGAACCCTCCTGCACTGCTAGTGGGAATGTAAGCTCGTTCAACCATTGTGGAAAGCAATATGGAGGTTCCTCAAGAAACTAAAAATGGAAATACGATTTGACCCGGGAATCCCACTCCTTGGAATTTACCCAAAGAATACAACTTCTCAGATTCAAAAAGATGTATGCACCCCTATGTTTATCGCAGCACTATTTACAATAGCCAAGATATGGAAGCAACCTAAGTGTCCATCACTAATTAATGGAAAAAGAAGATATGGTACATATATAGAATGGAATACTATTCAGCTGTAAGAAAGAAACAAATCCTACCATTTCAACAACATGGATGGAGCCAGAGGATATTATGCTCAGTGAAATAAGCCAGGCAGAGAAAGACAATTGCCAAATGATTTCCCTCGTTTGTGGAGTATAACAACAAAGCAAAACTGAAGGAACAAAATAGCAGCAGATTCACAGACTCCAAGAAAGGACTAGCAGTTACCAAAAGGGAGGGGTGGGGGAAGGTGGGTGGGGAGGGAGGGAGAAGGGGATTGAGGAGTGTTATGTTTTGTACACATGGTGTGGGGGATCGTGGGGAAAACAGCGTAGCACAGAGAAGGCAAACAGTGGATCTGTGGCATCTTACTACACTGATGGACAGTGACTGCATTGGGGTATGGGGGGACTTGATAATATGGGTAAATGTAGTAACCACATTAAAAAAAAATTTTTATTTTGGTATCATTAATCTATAATTACAGAAAGAACATTATATTTACTAGGTTTCCCCCCTTCACCAAGTCCCCCCCACATACCCCTTCACAGTCACTGTCCATCTGTGTAGTAAGATGCTGTAAAATCACTACTTGTCTTCTCTGTGTTGCGCAGCCCTCCCCATGCCCCCCACACACTATACATGCTAATCATAATGCCCTCTTTCTTTTTCCCCGCCCTTATCCCTAGTAACCACATTTTTTATGTGAAACCTTTGTAAGAGTGTATATCAACAATACCTTAATAATAAAAAAAGAATAGTCAACCTCCTAAAATTAAAAAAATCTCATTGACCCAACCTCAACTACTTTCATTGCTTCCCTTCTTCACCCATGGTGGGAAAGGCATCTTTTGGTATATTATTGTATCATTGGTATATTACTATACACTATACTGTGATGGCAAAACCAAAGTTTGTTTTTCACAGTATGTGAAAAACGTTTTGAAGTATGTGAAAGACCCAAGCCTTCTCCCACCACTAAGGTAAAGATCTGTCCCTGCCTCCCAGGAGAGATCCAGTAATGATGCTATCTGCTCCCCGTGAAGTCCTACCAGGGTTTGAAAGCGACCCAGGGTGCCAAGGATGACTGAAATGGTTAAAGGAATGAGAGAACCTGGAAGAAAGGAGCCGAAATGCAGCATGATTCCTGGGTGACCTATTCAACACTGACTTTAGAAGGGGTTGAAGTTTTCTCCACCTTGGCATTCCTATGTGTTCATGATCAAAATTTTTTTCTAGTATCAGATTACATGTGCGCTCACTGCCAGAGAGTAGTGTATAATGGAAGAGCCCATTCATATGAATGAGGTTCCTCCTAAATCTCCCACCTCTGAAATGGCTGAGAGCAGAGCAACAAACACAGAAGAGAAAAACAGCAGAATGTTTGCTACTGACGTCAAACTTCTGTTTGAAAAATGTGCCACTGAGTGATAAGCTTCCTACTTCTGAGAGATGTGGTAAACCAAAATTAATACTATATGTTAATTTGAAATGCAGTGGTGTTAGAGACATCTGAAAATTTACTGTTCAGCTGAGGAATTTCCTTTCCATTAAAGTAAATTATGACTTTGAAACACATGCGGTGTTCTTTGTTTTTTAGTTTTTATTCTATAAACCATTCTTTAATATCATTCCAAAAGGCAATCCATGCTATATTTGCTTGTTCTCATAGCATGTTTTACTTTTTCAAAAGAATTTCATCTCTAATTAACCACTCTTAATTCTTTTCGTTCCCCTTCAGGAAATTTCTGTCTAGTGTGATTATTTATCTTTGTATAATTTTTTATTGAAGTATAGTTGATATGCAATCTTATACTGGTTTTAAGTATAAAACACAGTGGTTCAACAGATACACACATTGTTAAATCCTCACCCCAAGCAGTGCAGTTACCATCTGTTAGCATAGAAAGATGTTACAGGCTCACTGACTGTATTCTCCATGCTTTACTACCATCCCCAAGACCAACTTGTATTATGATTGAGATTTTTGTGCCCCTTTATCCCCCTTCACACTCTCTTCCCCCTTGGTAACCACCAGTCACTTCCAGTGTCTATGAGTCTACTGCTATTTTGTTCATTTTGTTTTGTTTGTTTTAGATTTCACAAATAAGTGAATAAGTCATACTGTATTTGTCTTTCTCTACCTGGCTTGTTTCACTTACCAAAATACCTTCTATGTCCATACGTGTTGTTGCAAATGGCCATAAATCTTTCTTTTTTATTGCTACAATATTCCATTGTGTATATGTACCACATCTTCTCTGTCCATTCATTTACTGATGGACACTTAGGTTGCTTCCCTATCTTGGCTGTTATAAGAATGTGGCAATAAACACAGGGTGCAAATATTTTTCCAAATCAGGATTTTGATTTCTTTGGGTAATTCCTAAGTGTGGAATTACTGGGTTGCATGGTATTTCTATTTTTTTGTTTTCTGAGAGAATGCCATACTGTTTTCCACAATGGCTGCACCAATTTACACTCCCATTAACAGTGTAGGAGGGTTTCCTTTTATCCTCATCCTTGCCAACACTTGTTATTTGTATAGTGGCCATTCCGACTGATGTGAGGTGATATCTCACTATGGTTTCATTTGCATTTTCCTGATGATTAGCAATGTGGAGCATCTTTTCATGTGCCTGCTACCATCTGTATTTCTTCTTTGGAAAAATGTCTGCTTAGGTCCTCTGTCCATTTTTTAATTGGGTTATTTGTTTTTTTGGTGTTGAGGCATATGAATTCTTTATATATTTTGGATGTCATCCCCTTATTGGACAAATCATTTATAAATTTATTCTTCCATACTGTATGTTGTGTTTTTGTTCTGTTAATGGTGTCCTTTGCTGAACAGAGCTTTTTAGTTTGATATAGTTCCATTTGTTCATTTTTAATTTTGCTTCCCATGCCTGGGGAAATGTTGCCAGAAAAAAAAATTGTTTAAGCTTATGTTTAAGAGATTTTTGCCTATGTTTTCTTCTAAGAGTTTTATGGTTTCATGTCTTACATTTAGGTATTTAATCCATTTTGAGTTTACTTTTGTGTATGGAGTTAGACAGTAATCCAGTTACATTCTTTTGTATGTAGCTGCCCAGTTTTTCCAACACAAGTTATTGAAGAAGCTGTCTTTTCTCCATTGTATATTCATGGCTCCTTTATTGTATATTAATTAACCACATATGTGTGGGTTTATATTTGGGCTCTCTATTCTGTTCATTGATCTATGGGTCTTTAATTGTGCCAGTACCATACTGTTTTGATTACTATAGCTTTGTAGTATAGCTTGAAGTCAGGAAGTGTAATATTTACAGCTTTGTTCTTTCTCAAGGTTGCTTTGGCTATTTGGAGTCTTTTGTGGTTTCATATGAATTGTAGGATTACTTTCTCTTGTTCATTGAAAAATGCCATTGGTATTTTGATAGGGATCGCATTGGATCTGTGAATTGCTTTGGGAAGGATGGCTATTTTGACAATATTAATTCGTCTTATCCATGAGCATGGGGTAGAGTTCCATTTATTTGTGGCTTCTTTGATCTCACTCATCATTAGCAAAAAACCCACAGCTACCATCATACTCAACAGAATAAAATGAAAGGTTTTCCTCTAAGATCAGGAACAAGACAAGGATGTCCACTCTTGCTACCTTTATTCAATGTAGTACTGGAAGTCTTTACCATGGCAATCAGACAAGATAAAGAGATAAATGGCATCCATATTGGTAAGGAAAAAAGTGAAACTGTTACTATTTGCAGATGATATGATACTATATAGAGAAAATCCTAAAGATTCCACACAGAAAAACTATTAGAACTAATAATTGGATTCAGCAAAGTTGCAGGATACAGAATTAATACACAGAAATCTGTCACATTCCTTTGTACTAACAATGAACTATCAGAAAGAGAAATCAGGAAAACAATTCCATTTACAATTGTATCAAAAAGAACAAAATAGATAGGAATATATCTAACCAAGGAGGTGAAAGACCTGTACTTTGACAACTACATGCAATATCCGGACATATTTTAGGTCTAACTGAGAAAGATATTTCAGCTAAGGTAATGCCAAACTTAATTATTTTGAAATAATCTCAGAAAAGATGGGTGACATCGGTATAGGTGGGAGCAGCCAGTGCACTGTTTTGAAAATTGGAACGACATGACTTGGATCAGAACCTCCAAGGTCAGAAGTGGCTTTCATTACAAAGTTCACCTCTCTAGGAGTCAACTGGCTGATGTACCGTCAAGGCCTAGAGAATCTCTTTGGTTCTGACGTCACTTGGTAGATACCTTCTGGTGCTGGGACAAATAATAAACTATTTTTACTTTGGGCAATTTTTATTCTACTATTTGATTCTACAATAGATGAGAATTATTGTAGAATACCTGAAATGTATTTTCTTCCTTTTCCATTTTTGCCCTTTCTCATGTGTGAAAAAAGCCCAGAGAAAAGCCTAGTTTCCCTTTTATTGGTGATTTTCCTATACTCAACCTCACTTGCCTTAACTCATACATTCCATTTTCCCTTCCTCAATGTGCATGTTCTATGAACACCTGTTAGGCATTTACTATGTACCTGTTGAGGACACATTTCCTGCCCCTGTACAGATTATACTCTAAAAACCATAAACAGCCATGTAAATAAATATTTAAAGAAATTCTTTTATGGATTGTGAGAGAAACATGTAAATATTTAAATGACACACAATAATCAATTTCACTCAGTGACAAACTTCAAAAAAGAGACAATTCTCCTTATAAACATAATTATTTCTATGAATATAATTCCATTATTAAACATATTTTTAATTTCACTCTGAACATCAGAATTGGATGAGTTTATGTAGGTAGACTTCTATCCATGATTTACAAAAGAGAAAATCGAGACTTAGTCAAAACTTATGCCAAAGCCAACAGCTAATACGTGTGATGCCTCTGCTTAGTTACGTTAAGATTTTTGATCCTGTACTTACATTCACGTTCTCTACATGAAGATAACCAACTATCTATGAAGATAACCAACCATTGTAAACCACTTCTGGTATTTCAGTTAAGTTTTCCAAAAAGAAGCATTTATAATATCTCTTGATCCCAGTTTGTTTATGAGGAATGAGAAACCCAGTCTTGCCCCAAAACTTGGTTTAGTTTAGTTTATAGGCACTCAGAGAAACCAAATGAAGTTTAAGAAACAATGTTTAATTTATGCAGAGTTATAAGGATGAAGAAGACAAAATTTTTTTGGCCAACTTATCATAAGTCATCTACAGGTTCTCATATGTTACGAACACACCATGGTTATTTTTATCAATTAAAGGAAAAAGTATAATCATCAGGTTGTATAACAATATTTATTCATTAGCTACTGAATGGTGCAAGAGGAGTAAAGATAGAAGGGAGTGTCAGAATGCATCATAGAATCCACACTGCTCAGACCATGTTGTTAGGCATTTAAGGTTTACACAGAGCAGCAATGTGCTGCAGCAGTCACATTCCAAAGTGATTTTTTTGCAATCAGAATTTCATTCATTACCCAATTTTCATGCAACTCCCCTGGCATTTGAAATATGTTGCAAGGTAGACTCCCCAAGGGCTTTTCCCCTCCCATAATCACTGATCTGCAGTGTCCAAAGATAGATCTAAATATCTTTGGCGCAAATTACTTGAGGCCTACAGAGCATGATTCTCTGTCATCTTCATCACATTTCACACTTACAGAACTGATAACAGAGTAATATTGAGGCTGAAAATATTTCATCAGCGTCTCTGGCTAAGGCACATTGAATTATTTTATCTGGAGGCACCAATAAAGGGAGGAGGAGGGCCCAGAAAGAAAAAAATTTATTTGCACTCAGAGAGGAGAAAAAAAAAACAAGAATATCCTTTAGTATTATGAGAAAGGCGACAAAGCTGGTCCTGGCAAAGTTCTCTGCTCCGATTATGTACACACTTTTATTCAATCATTGTATCGCTCCATGTCTGACATTTGGTCAATAGTGCAATCTACCGCCGATCAGAATAAAACAGCCACCCCAGAGCACCTTGGAATTTCATTAGTTTCCTTTCAATGTAGTCCTTATAACTAGATGTTTATTTGGAAACACAAATTTAAAGTTCAATTCTGTGCCTTGTCAATATTGGTAAAAAGTCAAGGATCTTAGGCATGACTGTAAACCTGATTTTTCCCCCTTATTTATTTATTTATTTATTTATTTATTCAATTGAGGAAAAAAGTTGAGGGACTGTAGGGTAAGGAAAAAAAATTAAATATGACTTAAAAAACGATTGGAGGCAAATTTTTCTGATATGGAAGACTGATTTCTTCAACATTCTGCTTTATAGGTATAGAAATGTAATGACTACACATAAAAAGTAATTTTACATGCATATTTGGCCTCTCATATATTGTAAGGGGTGTTGACAGTGAAGGTTGGTGGGGAAATAATGATATTAACACATAATGTAAATTACAAAGAAAAAGCCCAATATGGTATTACAGAAATGGGTTGGTTTTGTCTAGACTCAGGTATGAATACTGGCTCACAAATATGTATTAGCTGTTGGCTTTGGCATTGTTTTGATTAAGTCTCAATTTTCTCATTTGAAAATGAGGGTAGTGACATCAACTTGATAACCTGGGCAGGAAATGAAATATAATTGTATACATCTAAACTAAGTGACATAGTAATCTTAAGTCACTTACTTTAAATGGGGTGACATGTCAAGACTCTAATTAGAGTAAGAATTAGCCAGTGATTTTACTACCTTAAAACTATTTTTATTTTCCTTCACACATTAGTTCCCTCATTTATTCATACAAGATCTGTTTTGTACCAAAAGAATTGCTGTGTTTTAAGGCTGTAGAAGAAAAGATGAACGAACCAAGGAAAGAATCAACTAAAGAAAGTAAGAAATGATATTCTCATAAGTCAGATGTGAATGCTTACATTAAAGCTTTCTAAAGAAAGAATTTGATTGTAAATTAGGAGAGTGTCTCTTTTATTGGGCTAATACTAGTTAGATATTTTAACACAGTGTGCTGAAAGAGTATGGTCAAGACATTATTGGTGTGTCACACATAGTCTTAAAATGTTATCTGTTTTTAAATAAAAAGAAATCCCAATAAACTCATAAAAGAGACCAAAACACCTGGTATAATGGTAGAATTGACAACTTACAGTTCTTTAATAAAATACATTTCGCTGCATCATAACACATCTTTAACTTCTCTCTTTTTTTACTATCAACAGACAGTGCCATTCATGTTCTGTCCTGTGTGTGTGTGTGTGTGTGTGTGTGTGTGTGTGTGTGTGTATCTTTTTGGTTTAGAAGCTTTGGAATCATTTTCTAAATTACTGTGTGTAACAGCAAATGCATTATCCATCCATACGTTAGTTTTGATCCTCATTTGCAATTTTTTTGGGCTTCAAATCAGCTAAGTATGTTCCATATTTTATTTTATCACAATAATGATTTTGGATATTGTAGTTGGAGCTAAATCTGTTTTGTATTGGTTTATAAAAAGTGAAAATACATTAGAACACTATAATGTTAATCATCCCCCAAACAATGCCATATATTTGATAATATTTCTTTGGGGATTTACATTTTATATGGGGCTTTACATTTTCTAATTTTTCCAAATCAATGACCTATTATAATATGATTACAATAGTGTAATCAATTATACTATAAAAGTAACTAATATTTATTGGCTCCTCAGTATGTGTCAGGTATTGTTTTAAGTTCTTTATGCATATTATCTCATTTAAACTCCACAACAAACATTACGAGCTAAATACTATTATTTCTCTTACAATAAGGATGAGAGGATTAAGGCACAGATAGGCTCAAGGTCACACAGATACTAAGCTGCAGAACCAAGACATGACCCATGTCTACCTTTAGAGCTTGACTTCTTACCCACAATGCTAGGCTGCCTCAGTAGCTACACATCATCTTTCTATGCAATGGAAAAATTCAAGATGAAAATATAAATAGTTCTACCGGTATGATCTATTCAACAGAACTGGAATTTGAAGATAAATCACAAAACTTTTAATGTATTATTCTTCTGAAAAGATAGTAGGAGTATAATCATAATGATCAATTCTCAAATTTTCGTGAGGAATAACTTTCAAATCTTTACCAGAGTTTGTATGAAACACAGGAATGGAAATGGGATAGAAAATGGGATATTTATGAATATTGAATTTCTATTTCATATATGTAATCTTGAACACAGAGTTGCTTGGCTCTTATTAAATTGCTTTTTTAAATGAGCAGGGCAGTTTGTTTTTTTGCTTTCGAACATTCTTTCTCTCTGGGAAGAAATCTCCCCATTGCACGTGGTTCTGATGGAGCTGCCAATCAAGAACCTTAGCCCCCATCACAGCAGGAGGCAAGGTCACCTGGTGGTCAGTTAGGATATCCCAGCTCACCAGGGGAAGGTCCAGGAATAGGTACATGTTCTCAGCACAGGCTGATCTTTCTGATTCTCTACGACGCCAAGCTATTCCTGCCTCAGGGACTTTGCACTTCCGTTTCTGTCGGTACAGGCTTTCCTTCCCGACATATTCAGGTAGCTTCCCTTCCCCCACGTTCTGTTTGTCATTTAGGTCTCATTTGAGTTGTCTACACAGAGGGGACTTAAAGGATCATTAAGTCCAGATGAGTTCCTATACTTTGCATTCACTGTTTGTGACCTCAATCTGTTTTATTCCTTTCATAGAACTTCTACTACCTGGCATTGTGTCTCCTTTTGCTGGAAAATAAACTGTGTGTGAGAGAGGAGAGCTTCTCTCCACGTTCCCAGAACAAGGAGTAATGGGCTGGCATATAAAGCTGTTCAGTAAACATTTGCGATAAGGTTAAAACTGAGGCAAAAGATTTTTTTTTCTTAAAATAGTTTGAGTTGGGATTCTATCAAATGTGACTCATAAATTCGTGATTGTTTATGTGCTAATGTCACACAATCTATGCAGATGAATTTTTTTTAAACTACATTCACAAGATAAAGATTTTTTTAAAATGCTAGCAGTATTATTTCCATTTTTACATGGTAATGTTATAGCCTACAAATATTTTGGAAATCACTATTTAAAAAATTTATTTAAAATGTTTTTATTAATCAATGTACTAATAACCATCAACTCCCTACCATTATGAGAAGACATGTACATATACAATATACATGTAAGTACAATAGTACACATTGAAAATGTGCTAAGAGTTAGAGAAGGATGGGATCATATTACATGGAGTACTTGGAGATGATGCAGGACTAAATCTGGATCTGGAACTCTGGGGAAGTTTTTGGTGGTAAATTAGGGCAGTCCAGCATAAGGAGATGAGGTGGGGATGAGTGTGATTTGAGTTGGGGATGGCAAGAAGCTGTGAAGATTTCATTTGGGGAGTTGAGAGGAATTAGTTGATGAGGCCGGATTACAAATTAAAAATTAGGGTTATAAATTAGAAGTGTTTAGTTTTTATATTATTGATACTAGAGATTATTGCAAAGAAAAACGATCACATGGGATAAAATTTTAGGAAAATAAGTCCAGCATTAAAGTGCAGAATAACTATTAATAGGAAAGAGGTCAGAAAACCCTTTAGAAGCCCTGTGCTGCCATTCATACGGGAAGAAAGGAATCTCTTGGAAAGGGTGGAGGGGATTGTACGTAGAGGGAGGAAAAGATAGCTAGTTCAATCAGAGTCTTATTACATAAAATGAGGAAAAGCGGAGAGTCAAGGGTACTCCTGAGGTCCTACTTTTGGAAGAATGGGGACATAGTGAGACCAATGATGGCAACACACAGCTTGGAGGCAGATCTATTTCAGGGATAATGGTGAATCTGGTTTTGATAATCTAAGGTAACAGTAATGTGAATAAGGAGAAAGTTTCTATCGGCAGTTCTCAATCCAGGGGTTGGAATAAGAGGTCAAGGTAAGAGCGACAGATTTGGTAGCCACCAGGCATTGAATTCATACGTATCCAAGGACCATCTAATCCCTTAGGCACAGTAGACACAGTACTCAGAGCTCACAATAATTTTAGGACCTTCACACATGTTTTGATTTTTACTTTTAATCAGAAGGAAAAAAAAGAACTTTTGATCAGAAAATGTTTTACTACATAATATTAATATATTTGTCTTCATATCAAGGCACCATGAAAAACATCATAATGATCTCTACTAAATTTAGCCATAATAGTAATTAATTAGTTAATGATTAATAAACATAAATTAATTGTTAGGAAGTGAACACAAAGCAAAGACAAGACTAAGTCTTAGAGCAATGGTTCCTAAGACTTGCTCTTCTCTTGACATGCACGTTGATCTGGGTGACGCGCCTGTGAGAAGGCGTGGTGGTGTGTGATGTGTAGGGGAAGCTCTCATTAGGTACTGGGTAATTGGGGATGTATTCCTGCCAGCTGGACCATGGTGACTATATTATCCAGGTCATGGTGACATGGCGTGCATCCTCTAGCCAACTTTCTGTACACAGATTCTATCAATTCTCTTACTCCCTTCTTAAGGGATCAATTAAAAAGCAATAAAAAAGGGATGTGAATAAGCTTTCACAATTCCTTTTCCTTTGTTAAGAGCCAACACTTCCATTTTTTGAACAGAAAAAAGTTAAATTACACGAAAACAATTATTATGATGGTCTTAAATATGAACACAAGGGATAAAAGAATGCAGCATTCACCTGAGACTATTTATGTAAAATTAAATGGCATTTTATCATTAAAGAATGTGAGGACACTTTTTCCATATACCTGATTAGCATGATTCCTCAGGTTACCAAATGGAGAACCTAAGGTACATTAAGAATGTAAAATATACTCTTAATTATATTAGTGATTTAAGAAAAAAAGAACAAATGTTATGTGTCATTCATACTTTTAAGGTATTTCTTTCCTATTTTTCTATTTTGAATTCCTCTTATGTCAAACATCAAAGAATTGCTTTAAAGTTTATTCCTGAGAAGACATTGTATTTAAAACTTCTCTGAAATTAGGTTGATCACAAATTATTTCTTTTTTTAAAAAAATTCACTTCTAAAAACGTTCTCCCTTTATTCCTAGACAAACTCTGCTAAAGGAATGACTACATTTCTTTAACACTGCAAATAATAAAGTGGACTGTATGTTTGAGCAGGTTGAAAGCTTCACTTAGCAAACTCACCCTAAATTCCGAAAACAAACCTCACCGACACTCGGCTGACAGTGCTGAGATGACAACAGAAATAATTTCAAGCAGTAACAAAACCAGATTTAAACTGGTACACACAACCGTACAAGCCTTCTCTTTTTAAATGATACAAAAAGAAAAGCAATCAAAAGAGAACGAAGCAACCTTCCCATCAGGTACTGCACGAAGTCTTGGCCTATTGCAGTAAGTTATTTACGAATCAAGTTATAGGTCATTGCTGGTCCTTACCAGCAGCTGCAGCTATTAAGCAGGAAACATTCAAATATAATATGGCCTTGAGGGGAAAAACAAATAGTTTTCTTTCCCTTCCATTACAAATGCCCAACACTAATATGATAATTTAATAATTCAATTTCATTTGCCTGGAAAAATTAGCCATTTGTTTGGAGCCTTGAAATCACTGAACTCTGAATACTTATGTGTGATCAGATCTTCCCTTGCATATTTACTTAAAGGAAATACTTTTTTTGTCCTGTGGTGTACACTATTGGTTTCCCTTCAAGCGTTTAGCAGAAGCCTACAAGTAAAGTGTATGGTTGAGGGAGTGGAATCAGCTATGCATTTCTCCTTTGGTAAGGTGAGCTATCCAGGCATATGCTAAAAGTAGCCTTGTTTTACTGAAAACTAACCAGAGCTCAGTTCCAGAGCAGTGGCATAATGTTATTGAGTGCTTGATGTATTCGACTTGAGGCAGTTGGATACTAAAGCAGTGAATGTGCAAAGGGCACATATGCAATGTGTGTGGGGAAGAGTTTGCAGAGTGCAAAAAGAAGACCAAGGAACCTTCTAAAAAGTGTAAGTTTAAGGAGCAGAGAATCAAGTGAGATGTAGTTGTGAAAGCAGCAGAAAGAGAATCAGCAATGAGCAACATTTTACAAGCAGAGGGAAACAAGGATGAGAGACTCATCAGCAATATCGAATGCTAAGGGTGGAAAAACTCCTCTTGCTAAGCTGGCCATTCAAAGAAGAGTTTCAGGGCAAGGGGTATGATATGAAGCCAGACTGAAGTGGGTTGAGTGAATATGAGAGGGGCAGCAAATGTAAAGTATCTTGGGTCTAAATGGAAGAAGCTAGTGAGAGCAGTAGTTAGGAGAATGAATCTTAAGAAGGGGAAATAGGAAATGAATTTTAAAGGTATCAGATAGTTTAAAGAGGTGAGAAGGAAAAAGACAAATTATGCTTTTCCATAAGGTCTAGAAAGGAAAGGTTGACCTCCCAAGCTCAGATAATGGGCTGGTTTTGATGGGGGAGGCACTCTCTCCCTGGCAGGCAGCAGGGAAGAGACAAAGATGTGCATAGACACCAGCAATTGATCCTTTTTTGGAGAAGGAGGGCAGAGTTTTATCTCATACTCTCCATAATATTTTTTCCATGAAGTAGACAAGACCATTTGCTGAGGGAGAAAAGAGAGGGAGTATGGGAGGTAGGTTGAGTGAGTGGTAAATCTCTGTAATAGATGGGGATAGCTTAGAGGAAGCTGGAAATCAGGAATCTTATAAGGGCACCATTCACAGTACTTGTCTGTCCAATGTATGAAAGCAGATAACAAAACTAATCCATAACTGATTTGAAGACATCGAATTATAGAAGAATGAGTAGCTGACGGAGTGATGACTCCTCATGAGAAGATGAGTGAAGTGGTTAAAGGGATACAGGTTATGCAAAGTATCTTACTGATCTGTATGACCCCAAAGTTAATACAGAAGTTTACAGAGCACATGGTAAGTATAAATAAATGGTGGTAGAATGAGACATATTATGAAGCGGCTAATGGAAGCAAAGAAGTGCTTTAATTTAATGCTTTCTTGATGGCATTAAAATTCGTAATCATCATCACCATGATTATCATCATCTTACTATAAAAAATAAGCATGATAATAGCAAACAGAGTGCTCATACATGCCAAGCATTCTTCTAAGCAATTTGCTTATATTATCTCATTTAATCCTTACACAGGAATATGAGGTTGATGTTATTGTTACCACAATTTTACACGTGAGGTTCACAGAGGTCAAATAATTTTTGGAAGACACACAGATAGTAAATGGACAAAGGAGGATTTGAATCAGTGAGTGTATTTCTTGACTTTATGATCTGTAGAGGAATGAGAAAGCTAGAAAAATGGGAACAGATAGTTGGAGAAGATCATATAGAGGTTTAAGATAGATTTTGTAGCCACATCTTCCCTCATTTGCTCCTCTCCTACTTGGTGTTTCTACCATAAAGCCTAGTTCACAACACAGATTTGATCAAATGTCCAGTGATAGTATAATACAGGACTTGGACTAGAAATACAGTGGGCTGTGCATTTTCCTCTACTAAACCATTTAAAATAGAGAAATAGAGAGGCTTTCATACAGTTTTTTGGGTAACAATGACAAATCATAAATGAGATAATCAACCACATCAGGCACTAACTGCCGCCCTGGTGTATGGTCTTTGTTTCTGAAACATTAAATATTTTCATTCAGGGAGGGTCTAGCCTACATTCTCCATGACCTTGTAAGATTGGTACACTTCTTAGCCTCTCAGATTTCTTGTAGAGACACCTGAGACTAGGATGTTTCTCCATCTCACTGACTATTATAAAGTAGAATTTTCTTTAAGAATATAGAGCAGGGTTGCACAATTTCTTTTGAAATATGTGCTCTATTCTCATAAACACAACAATCACAAATCCTGCTTTAATGTTAATGGGGAAAGATGGACCAAATATTTTAAACAAAAATCTGAGCAATGGGCAAAATGTTGCTTTAGCTGTAAATTACAGCCTCGTTCCCACTCTTACCAGCTTTGATAATCAAAGTCTTAAACATCTGAAGTTAAGGTAACACATGGAATTAAAGAATAAAAACAATCTACATCAAAGTTATACTTAAAATGTTATGCTTATCATGTTGCCTATAAATATCTTTGGTATTTTGAGGAAAGATAACTTACTTTAATCTACTCCAGGTCTTTGAGATCTTAACATGTTAAAATTTTTTCTTGTATACAAATTGTCTTCAGTTTTACTAAGCCTGAAATTCAAACTGAAATCTGAAAATGTAAGTTTGAGAAATTAAATTGCATAAGACTTAATTGGAATATTTTTATAGGTAAGCAATCAACCTTCCATCATAACTTTATATACTAATTTAGTTTTTCCACAATATTTTCATCCTATCTGCAAAACTTAGGAAAATAAAAGCACTTTAAAAATTCAACAAATATGCTCAAATGATAAATCTGTAGATGAACATAATCAATGGAATAGGTATTTTTCTTTGAATATTAGCTTCCAAAGAGCAGCAAATAATTTAAATACCAAATATTTCTAATCAAACATAGGGATCTATGGGAATGTTTTCGAATGCTATATATGGAAAATTTGTCGAAGAAAACAAATGAAACAAACATATGAACAAGACTAATGTTTTATTTTTTAGGGTATTCAAATGCAATTTAGGCAGTACAGTAGCTAAGTAATCCTTAGTACTAGGAAATATCCTAAATATTTTATTTCAAACCATAAAATAATTATAACTTGATATTATAATATTATATTTGATCATTCTCTCTAAAGAATAGAGAAAAAAAGAATTGTAGATATCAGGATAGCTTTGAAAATGAGAAAATCTACACATTTAGAGTGTAAAAAAATCAGATGACTCTCATCTGCTTCTCTTCACTACTTTACTTCTGCTTGATATTCATAGGAACCAACTCATGGCAAAGTTCCAAATCTTTTTTTTAAATTTAATTTTAAAAGGGTTTATTTTTTATTATAAAAAATAACTCAGGTATATTTTAGAAAATTTGGAAAATATAGTAAAGTTTAAATATGAAACAATCACCAAGCCCTCCTCAAACTGAACTCCTGTGAGCGTTTTTGGTAAATTTTCTTCAATAACTTCCCAAAGTTTAGTTTGGTTATGGCCTTTTGCTTTTGCCTCTTGGTTGTTGCTGTTTATATTTTATGTCTTTTTTTTCTGGAGATAGCATTACTCACACAGGAAGAGACTGCAAAGCAGAAGAGAGAACAACATTCGGCCCCCAAGAGGCCTAAACTAGGCAAGGCATAAAACAGTAGGGGGAGGAGTAAGGAATGGGGTATTCATTTTGGATAGAAGAGGTTTATTTTGACTTAATCCTATATTTAAGTTGGTTTGGACATGTCAGGGTCTCTGCCCCTTGCAGTTGCTGGCTGACCTAAGGTGACGGAGACTCAACCTTCTGAAACACTGACAGACTCCATGGCTTGTCAAGGAAGGATCTGAGAATCCCACAGAAGCTTTTCACCACCTGAGCTATTAAGCGACCCGCATGAGGGCTGCACTCTCTTCCTTGGCAGAATGAGTCACATGGCCTTCCCTAATGGCATGTGGCCTGAGAAACGTAAGGAAGCAAATAGACTATTTGACGGGCATCACATTTTGTAACAGAAATGGGGAAATAAAGTAGAGGCTTATGTAACCTAAGTGTCCGTCGATAGATGAATAGATAAGGAAGATGTGGTACATATACACAATAGAATATTATTCAGCCATAAAAAGAAAATAAATCCTCCTATCTACAACAACATGGATATAGATCTATGCTCAGTGAAATAAGCCAGGTGGAGGAAGACAAAAGCTATATGATTTCACTTATTTGTGGAATATAAAAACAAAGTAAAACAGAAGGAACAAAATAGGAGTAGACTCATAGACACCAAGAAGGGACTAGTGATTACCAAGGTGGAGGGGTTGGGGCTGGTGGGAGGGTCGGTGAAGGGGATAAAGGGGCACAATAATTCACACTCATCATATAAGTTGGTCATGGGGATGGTAGTACAGCATGGAGAACATATTCAATGATTCTGCAACATCTTTTTACATTGATAGATAGTAACTGCACTAGAGGGGGTGAGGATTTAATAATATGGGTAACTGTTGAACCACTGTGTTGCATATCTGAAACTAATATAAGATTGCATATCAATGATACTTTAACAAAAAAGATAGAGATTTATATGTTTGTGTGCCTGTGCTTGAAAGTTCAATTTAAGCTCCACCTAAAAGACTTTTCCCACTGATCTGAGGTCTTAGCAACCTTTTCCAAACTTTAATCCCATTTACTATCTTATTACAATTAAAAAAAATCATGTACATAATTACACATTGTCCTGAATTTTTACTTAACCATTCCATTATTTTTCCTCCACAGATTTATATGCACAGAGTGTTAGGTAATATATATTCCATGAATATTGGTCTATAACTTAAGTGTTTTGTTCACAAGAAGAGTTGAGGGTTACTGAAATATGAATTGTATTTTGATATATTAATGGTATATCATGACAAGAAATGGTATTGTAGATTTTGCCTCTATTTTGCTGGAGCCACACCACTCATCTGCGTACATTCCGAGGTTTCCCATCCCTACAGGATAAAATCCAAGCTGCTTAACATAACATACAAAATTCCCCAACATCTGACCCTTGCTTACATCTCCTGTCTCATTGCTATTCACCACCTACCTGATATTTTATGCTTTCAAAGCACTTTCAGTTTCTTCAATATACTACATGCTTTCTTTGTGTTTTTGCTTAAACCATCTTTGCATGGATCATCTTTCCAAATATTAATCGTTTTCCAGGATACACCCACATTTTTTCTGGTGCATTCCTAGTCATTGCCAAAGACTCTGAAACTCAGATGTCATCTTTTCCTGGCCTGGGTAAGTTGGGATGACTTCCTGCCTTATTTGTTCAAATAATATCCTGCACATATGTCCTTCCTTAGACTACTACGTTATAATGAACTCTTACATGATTGTCCCCTCTACTAGATGGTGCACTTCCCCAGGCCAGGGGCTTGGCCTAAATCATCTTGGGGCTTTAGAGCCTATCATAATAATTAATTTATATTTTTGAAGTTGAATCATTGGAACCAATAGGTGTAATACCTCTTTCCTTTTTCTTTACATAGTCCCTGAAGTAACTTCTTAAAACCTTTCTCTTTGCTTTATTTTAATAATTCCATATGGGCTTTTCTAAAGTTGGAGGTTACAGACAACATTAAATCAGAGGGACTTTAAACAGGAGGAAATTGTGTACCTGTTGCAAGGGATGCTTTCCACACCACGGTCCAGAGGGTCAGGTAATTTTAAAGCACGTCTCAGATCGGCACATATGCTCTTCACCCTGGTAGGCCTTTCAGACTATTATGCCTTTCCAAGAGCTAAGAGTGCAGATTCTATGAAAAATGAATTATTAATGTCTGATTTTTGTATCAATAGAATATCTTTACCCAAAGAGTAGCATTTCTTCCATGATTTCAGGCTTTCTTTCTTAATATAAAATCCTGACCCTTTAGCAAGGTGTCTTTTTGAATTACAGATTTGCCGAGTATAATAAACATGCTGTTGTTGCTTTTAATCAGCACAGAAGTTCAGTTTGGAAAATTTATGGTCAGATTAGGATCAAAACTACATGTGAATAGTGATGAATAAATATACAACTAAAACTAAACATTTCCCATGGAGCAAACGTAGGTTCCAAAGAAATTCAAATGGAAGCTTATTTATTTTTCTGAAAGAGGTTCTCTCTGTGTTAAGTATAAATCTCTATTTGGCAAGGTGAAGATGTAGGTACAGTAGGAGACGTTGCCAAGCTTTCTGTCTTCTTCAGTTTTACATTGCCATCCTCTTAAACCACTCACAGACACAATTACACTGGGTACTCTCTGTTTTGCCAACATACAGATAATTTATCTCAGATACAGTTGAAAACATCAATTTACCAGTGATGTGGCATTTACAAAGTGAACCACTCTGAATTTAAAAAATTAAATCAATTTAAAATTTTTAAATAACATTTGTAAATGAATTTCCAGACTGTTGGTTATATGGTCATTAAAAGGGATACTCAATTTTCATTTGTTTCTCTTCTAATTGCTGTTTATTAACGTGATGGGGGGCTTTTGTACCCCGCCAGTTATCCCAGTCATTTACATGAATTCAAGGTAGGCTATTTACAGCTTCCGAACAACCAGAGAGCAATTTAGCATTTGTCTAGCTGTGGGTTTTTTAAGTAAATTTAGTCACTGTACAGGTAGGAAAAGTTGCATTGTTTTTTTATTTGGTAAATAAATACAGAGCTATGAGGGCTCTTACCTCATCTTTCCGTAATGGCCTAACATCACGGTAACTTGCCAAACTGCCTTTCTGAAGGTCACTTATTAAGTCAGAAAGGAAGAAAGTGAGTTTTTAAGCTTATCAGATAATCAAAAATCAAATACTGTGCCTCATTCTAACAAAGGTTATTGCAATTCTGAAGATGGTTTGAAGGATGGCTTTTTTTTTTCATAACCTCCATTAGAATGGATTTCCTGTATTGGTTCTAAAAGGGAAACTACCTAAATACACCTCTAGATGCAGAAAGAGAAGCCCACGTTGCCACATCAACACCCAGAGACACTCTGTGCAATTAAGACTCTGTTTCAACAACTGTGACCCTCATCACAGGGACCACCTCAAGAGCTTGTCTGATGTTCAGAGCATTACAAGATTTCTTCTTCGAAAATATTATTTTCGAACCTGATATGAACTGTATGGTCTCAGGGAGGTTTCAAGGTACCAGCAACCAATTACCTTGTCTTATAGTTTACCAAATTTAATCTTCTCCCAGCTGGTAAGAATGTATACAATGATTTTAGATTAGAGGGACTCTAGATATTCTGTCACTATAAATCATAATACATTGTTTTTACAATGGAGTATGGTCTCTGTGAAAACATACATAAATTATAAATCATGATCTTTGACCTCAAATGAATGCTTTCTATCTAGTTAGAGATATATGGCATGAAAAACATGAATGCTACCTGAAAAATGGAGAGGTGTGATTACTTAGTAACATATTCTTCTCTTTGTATATTTGCAGTCCAGACATGGACTACTTTATTAAATTGAGGCATATCTTCTCAGACATGTTTACATTCAAACCTGTATGTATTGAATGCTTTCCTGTATGTCGGTCTGATTACTAGGACAATTTTATGTATAAATTTCCAATGGTGTGAAGTAGGAATAGCTACCTCTACTTAACAGATGAGGTAATGAAAGATCCCAATATTGAGATAATTTAGCCACTACCACCAGCTAGCTTGCTAATGAGTCCTGATTCTAGCACAGGTCTATCAGGAATCTGAAGAGATGGGGTACAGAGCAGGTGTATGACACCTCAGGAGGACATGACAGCAGCGTTGACAGGTAGGTGCTAAGGGTGGGCATGGTGGGCGTGATACCCAGGGAAGGGGCCAGATGGGAGAGGCTGGGGATGCAGGCAGCCAGGAGCACATAGGTCTGTCCCAGTGGCATCCACGTACCTCTGTATCCCATAGAGTCCTTGGGAATCTTTCAAAATCTCCACTGCCCATGTGGCTGCGTTCTGTCACTGCAAGTACAGGTGACACTAGGTAGCAACATACAACAGAATGAGCCCAGGATTTGAAGCCAGATAGATATTGATGCGAGTTTCTGTTTCCTCACTTACCATGTATGTACTATAAACTGAGTTAATATTCTCCCTGAGTCCTAGTTTCTTTTATTTAGTACACATTTTATGATATTCAACCTCTCTATGATTTAATTAAGAATAGAAAGTGCTTAGCCGTGGTTGTTGCCTCGTAGGTACTCAGTATGGACTAGTTTTCTTTCTTCTGCTCACTTGCCTTTCTCACCCATCCCTGCTGATCTAAAACTTTCTGATCCCCTTTTAGTCAGGCTCTTCCATCAGATGGGGTCACCTCGGTCTGCTTCTTCCTAACTTATAAATACAAACAAAGTGGCATCTAGCAGTTCTCACTTTTTAGTGAGACCAAATAAATAGAGAGTATAATACAAAGTGTTAGGGACACTACAAATGACAGGCTTGGGGATAAGGTCTTCATGAGTAGCACTGTGGTACAAGAAGCTTAACGTGTCCCAAATCTGCTCCTCCGTTGTTCCATTCCCCAGTAATGGTGTTATCATTCACCCAGTTGCACAGGGCAATAGTTTTGTTACTATGCATTATTCTTTACCCCTCAGCAACATTAGACATTCTTGACTATGGAGTTCTTGAAACATCCTGCTGTCTTGTTTCCTTGACAGCTCACTCCCTAGGATTTCAACTTTCCTATTGGTCTGGCCACGGCTTTATCTCTCTTGCAGTTCCCTCTGTTGGTATAGTAGCAATCAGCAAAGGAACCCTTTGAGACTCAGTTCTGGCCCACTTCTCTCTTTGCACCCTTCTAGTTGACTCAGCCCTTTGGCTGTAAGTGTTCCCTGTGTGTTCACGACTCCCTGATTTGTATGTCTAGGCCAGAGCTCTCCTCTGTGCTCCATTCTTAACCAACTGCCTGCCTGACGCCTATAGATGATGGGAATTCCAAACTGCATGACCCAAATGGAACTTTGAATCTTGCTTGCCACTGATTCCTTCCCTAGTCTTTGCCATCTCAATAGATAGTAAAACTAATTCTGCCGAAGGCCTTTTCTTCCTTCTCAGAAGGACCCCTCAGACCGCTCCATTCTAACACTAGCGTATATCTTGAATCCATTCACTTCATCTCTGCCAGTGTCACCACCTTCCTCTCTTTCCTGGTCTCTTTCAAGGGCCTTCTGACCTGTCTCACTGCTTCTGTTCCTGCTCTCTTGCAACACAGACAATACAGATGCTTAAAAAAAATATTTTAAAAGTGTATAGTGATCATATCACTTTCTTGTTCCAATAGCTTTGCTATTACAAATAATTCAAACTCCCTACCATGGCCTATAAAACTAACAAGATCTGCCTGGCCTGGCTCCTTCCACCTGGACTTTTTGGACATGACCTCACACTACACTTCCCCTTCTTATTGTATTCTAGTTAATCCAGCCTCTTTACTGCCCCGTAGTTATACCAAGCTGTTTTCTTCTCCATGATCTTAGAAATCTGCCTGGAGTACTGTTCCTCTGTCTCATTGCATGGATGTCTCCTTCCCATCCTCAGATCTCAGCTCCAACATCACCACCTCTGAGCTTCTGTATTTGACTTTATAAAGCAGCCTCTTTCCAAGTGATTCTTGTTTACATTACCCTGTTAATTTCCCTCCTGACATTAATTTAAATGATTCAATTATCTTTTGATTTCTTCTGTTGTTAATTCTTTCTTTCCGCTCCTTTCTCCACCCCCGCATCCCCCGCTAGACTAGAAGCCCCATAAGGCCAAGGACCAGATCTGCTCCTTCACCCCTGTATGTCAAGCATTAGTACAGCCTCTGGCCTCAGTATTAAGCACCCCTATTTCAGCACTCAGTAAGTATTTGCTGGGTGAATAAACAGGCCATTGCCTAGTCCTTATCCCTTTATCTAATGTGTCTTCAAGTAACCATCCTGTTTTGTTAACCCTTAAATCATTTTCACCCTATCATCACTGCCTTAATTCAGGTCACCATTCTTTCTTGCCTGAATCAGTGTAATTTGTTACCAGAACCAGGATCCTCTTAAGAATAGCTGTGGGTTTGGAGGATCTTAGAGTATCTTAAAGTAAGAAAAAGACCACTTTAACATGAGTATCTTGATGGGTTTTAGTATCTTCACGTAATTAAATTGACCCATGGGAGACAGAAAATCTGATGCAACAGGCCTGCCTCACAAGAATTCATTTTTTTCAAAAACTAAGTGAAGCACAAGAAATTAGCAGTTTCAAAACTTGTGATCTTGTCCTAATAACACATGACTTCCATGGGAAGATACTCTTGCCTCCCGTTGTAACCTCTTGGGACATCGTGACACCCTACTCCTGGGCCTTACTAGGCATATTGGTGCCTGTGTATCTTGCCAGTGCTGGAGTCACATCAGCAAACAAACCCTTAGAAAGACATAGATTTTATGTATCATCCTGGAGAAAGTAGAAAAGAATTTGAGGACCCAGTGACTGGGGGTCACCATGGGGAGGGTGTGCCTAACAGACTGAAAATGCAGTGTGGGAGGTCCTCATAAGCCGATAGTAAGAAGGGGGACTCCAGACACTGTGGTTTAACAAAGGACTTAAAGAACCCTCTAATTCCTCCCCACATTACTCTAAATGATGTTCTTCCAGCTGGTCTTTGCATCCAGTCTTATTTCTCCTCAGTCCTTTATTCACACTTTAACTAGAGTGATCTTTTAAAAATTGCCATTTTAAAAGTGTTTCATGGTGTCTCATGACTGTTAGGATAAACACCATAGCTGCATAAAAGGCCTCCTTTTATGAGCACTCTACTCCTCCAGCTAGCTCTTTGCAACTCAACTTTCAGTCATGCTCGAGTCGTATCTTGCAGTACCAGGGACTGACAAGCCATATCCCCAATCATCCACGGTGCCTGGTGCATATTTCACACTCACTGAATGAGCCGATTGCATTTATATCAGATCTGCTATTCCCATCAATGCCGGGTCTTTCTTGGTATCTCTAATTCTCATCAATAGATTTATCATATCTTTTTTCCCCAGGATCTGACCCAGCAACCAAGCCAACTAATATCAAGAATGAGCTATAGCATAGGTTGTCTAGTGAAAGATTTGATTCATGACTATGTTTTTGATAATTGCTTTTTGACCACCTATTTTCGTTTTTCTGTTTAGCCTCTCTCTGTGTCAAAACTAGCTCCATAGGCATCTATTCAAAATAATTTCTGAAAAAAGGAAATTATGAAGAAATTAATCATTTCTGTTGACATTTGAAATGATTTTATCAAACAAAAAGTTAATCATTGAACATAATCTAAGCAAGCTAGGGTTTGGTTCTAAAGAACACTACAGTGATTCTTCACTTTGTAGGTACTTAGAAAATGTTAAATAACTTGAAAGAGTATTGGAAAAATGCTTCCTCCGTCATGTTCTTAAACATAAATTGAAGGTATTTCATTTTTCTAGGCAGCTGAAGTTCTTTTTTGTAATGCAAAAGCTATTCTTTCAATAAAAAAAGTAAACATTGAAGCATATCTATTATTTCTTTTTAAAATGAATGATTTATTTCCCCTTTTCCTTACCTATTTTCAGATATAGATTCTCAGAAATTGTTTACAATGTACCTCAAGTCAATGAATATAGCTCATAGAACTCCACTGTTTATGTGTTGAGTAATGGAGAAATGCATGTATTAATTTATGCCCTGTTAAACCTCAATTGCTTATTAGGCCAGTTAAAACTAATAATGATACTATGTATTAATATAAT
>NC_080032.1:73740229-73790229 GCF_030020395.1 Manis pentadactyla
GAATCTTTACTATGTGCCAGACACTGTGTTAAGTGCTTATACACTTTATTGTTTAATTCTTAGATGGGTCTACAAAGAAAATACCATTATCCCGGGCATATAGACTAGGAACAGAAGCTTGGAGAGGTTGCCCAAGGTCAGACGGCTGTAGTGGTACTTTGCTGAGCTGGTGTTGATTGAAGTTCATGTCTGTCTTGCCTAAAGCTCCCCCCCTTTTCCTTAGGCCACACGACCTGCAGTATTCCTGGATCTTCTCAGTAGGTATCAGCATCTAACTCAAAATAACGTTCACCATGCAGAGAGTGGGTTTTAATTACTCTGCCATTTAGTTCTCATTAAAAAAAAAATCAGCTTAGCAATCATTAACTCAGTCCTTGCTGTGTGCTAAATGCTGTGAACCAAACTGGTCAAGATAGTAAATATTGCAAGACCTCGAAGTACCCACATTTTTGTAAGCGTAGAACTCAATAATTGCCATAAATATATAAGTTAGGACACAAATAATGTATTTCCAGGGGTGACAAGGACAAGAATTCTAAGAGGGTTTCATCAAAAAGGCAGTATTTGACCTGAATCTGGGTGAATGACTTCCTTGTTTGCAAGTACACGTGGTTGCCCAGGCAGTGGGCACCAAGCAAAGTGGTTTCAGAGAACTTCGGTTTGAGCGACCTCCAGAGTTGAGGGTTCTTCCAGATCAGTGATCAGAAAGTAAGGTGAGAAAATGACAGGAGCTAAGGAAAGCTGATCTCATGTGTCATAGTAAAGATTTGACATGTATCTTTAAAGAGGGGGAAGCCATTAAAACATGTAAAGTGAAGAGGTTTTGTTTTTGTTTTTTTAATCAGACTTGTTTTTCTTTAAACATGAAATGAATAAAGGGAAGGTGAAACAGAAAGCAAACTAAGAAGGTAAAAATAGGGCTGAAATATAAAGTAGAGCAGAGAGAAGGTATTTAGAAGATACACTTAATAGAATCTGTTGGCTGATGAAGTGAGGAGTGACTGAGGATAATTTCAAGCTTTCTACTTTCAGGGATTGATTGAATAGTACAGGGAGATAAGAAATGTATGAAGGAGAGTTATTTGGGGTCCAGCTTTATTTCTGAGCACTTAAAATGTGAAAGGCCAAGGGGACAATCAGGTGTGAAAGAAGTTGCGGGATTCTGAACCAATCAGCTAGAAGAGAAAACCTATTGTTTCTTACTGCAGTGTTTAATTTGGACAGTATGGCTTACAGTTAGAACCAAACAAGTCCACAAATGAATTATAACTGGGGACATGTGTCTATGAGTGAAGGTAGGCTTGTCAAGGCTGGGTCCATGTGGAAAGTCTGCTCAGAAACAAGAAACGGTTTGGATGAACAGAAGGTGAAAACAGAAGAGGGTTTTATCCATTGGAACAAGTTCCCAAAAGATGAGAGGAGAGCGCAGATGATGACTGGCCTTGTGCATTAATTCAGTCAGTCAGTCATTCAACAGACATTTATTAAAACATCCACCATGTCCCAGGCACTGAGCTAGGTTCTGGGGATCCAGTAAAGAACCAGAGAGAGATGGATGTTGCTTTCATGGAGCAGTGTAGTAAGGGATGCAGACAAAAGAACAAAGGGCTATTAGTTTCATGAATAAAAGCAATGAAGTGCTAAAATGGAAAATAACAGGGTAGGGTAGGGTTGGAAAGGCCTGGTGAGACTCAGCAATCAGGGAAAATCTCTCTCTGAGCTGAAATGTGAAAGGGCAGAAAGAACAAGCAATGCATGTGAACAGCCGGGGAAGCCACACCGAGAAGAAGCATTCTGCCGAGTGGTTGGCCAAACTGCTCCCTGGTATTGCTGCCTATGCATCCATTCTGTCTGGCAAAGGCACCTGCGAGAGCCTTAAACTGACACTAGCTCCCCCTGCAATGCATGCCCTAGGTAATAGCCCTCAGAGTCATAGGAAACTGTAAGCTCCTGATATGACATTCCCAGAGGCCCTTGTCAACAGTGTCCTTTGCCTCCCAGAGCCTTCCCCGTGTGCCTATAGGTAAGACCCCCATGGAAATTGCCAAACCCCCACTCTTTTGGTTTGAGTTGACCAATCTGGCCTTAGCCTGGGAACACCAAAACACTCCACCCACTGACCGTACCAAAGCATGTGCCCCGGGTTCTATTGGTCTGACTGCACTCTGCACTGACCTCCCCAAGTGGCCCTGGGAGGTGTGCCATGTTTCCTCCAGAATCTAGAAGCAATAAACTTCTCTATTTCACCTTTTGTTGTAGTTTGTTGTTAGAACCATGATTCACCATCCGGTACCTTGTGCTCCATTTCACAAATGTGAATTTAACAGTTGTAACCTATTCCTTAACATTTGCAAAGTTTCCATGGTGGGCAAGAACCCGGTCAGCCTGAGGAATTGAAAAAGGAGCCCTTGACAATTCTTGGAGGAAGGAAAGGTAAGCAGGGGTCTGTAAGTCATCATAAAGAGGTCTAATCTTTTACAATGGAAAACCAATGAAAGGTGGCGTGATCGAATTTGAGTGTCAATATCTTGCCTGTCAGCATGTGGAGAATGAAGTGGGAGGAATCACAGTAACAAAGGCAGAAGAGGTAGACCTCCTTCGTCAGAGAAGGATAGGCGAGGTGACAGTGCTCTGAGAGCTATGGATGGCATGAGTACATATGGGGCCTGCTGATGGGCTTGTAGGGGGTGAGGAAGATGGAGGGGGTGCCATTTACTGAAACGAGGAGGATTAAGGGGGCCTGAGGATACCCTGGAGTGGAAATCAAATGCTGAGTTTGGAGATAAGATTTGGGGAATGATTAATCTGCAGCTGACCAGGTCAAGTTGGCGGTAGGACAGTGTTTCTTATAAGGAGAAAGAAAAGGAAGTAGTTTGTTCACATACATTTTAAGTTTCTAGGAGAGATGGGAACTTAGCAAATCCTCTGGTTCATCAGCTATATATACAAACATTTTGTGATTGTTGAATAAAAAGCAAGGACCCCTTCTGATGAGGAGGTAGGATATGGGGTTGAAAGCTTAAGAAGAGCACTAAAATTCACAAATTAATGATTAAGGGAGAGAGAGAGAAATTATCATGAAAGTACAAAAGTATTGACAGGCCAGTAGATTGGGAGGCTATGGATTTAGGGATTTATCACAGCTTTAGTCCATTTGATTAGATCCCCCCAGCATTACCCAAAGTGGATGATCAATCACATTGACTGGTTTGAGGTTTACAGGAAAAATAGAAGGGATACTTGTGGGCAAGGGAGTGAGGACGCTATTAAAAGAACGATTTCAGTCAGGGCTACTGAGCTGAGAAAGAAAGAAAATGAAATTAGAAGGGAATAAATGACTGAGAAAAAGAAGGGGTTCCAGAGAGTGCAGATTTTAAAAACACGCTTTATAGGAATAACAATACTGAACTTACACACATTAAATGGAGGGGGAAAACACTGAGTTGAGGAGATAAAACTGACAAGATTAGGGAATGATTGAAGGTGGCCAATGAAAAATAGACATTAGTTTAATGTAAACTCAGGTTTCCTCCTTGGGTGAAGGCTGGGAGGTCCTTCGATGCACCAATTTAAGGACACAGGGAAACTTGCCCCCTCTCCTGTGCACCCCCCACCACCAGAAGGGTGACACCAAATCTGGGGGGGTACATGTAAGTTGAAGTTGCTTTGGGGCATCTGCATGGAACTTTCTGTAAAGTAGCTGCAGAGGCATTTGGGACTAAGATCTAGGATGGAGATAAAGGACTTCAGTGGTAGGAGTCAGAAAAAAAATGAAATTGTCAGAAGACGGAAGGGGGAGAGAACCTGAGAATTTGGCTGCCTTGCATCTCACATTTGTCACACTTTCCTCCTCATCTCAGGTCCCTCTATTGTCTCTTTATTGTCATGTAAGAACAATTGTCAGCATTGGTAAAATTCTCCTGACACAGGATGTTCTGTTACTTAGAGAAAGTTACAACTGCCAGAACCTAAACCCAGGGATTCCCCCTCATTGTGTTTTTACTCAGACTTGGACTGACACCCTTGTCCCCTCAGGGCTAGCACCTGTCAATTGGACAAAACTCATTTTAACTGCTGGCCTATTAAAATGCTCTCACAAATGCCAGAGCACAAGATTGGACCCAAAGACATGCAGCCGATTTGCACAAACTGTAATTAACTTGTCTGACAAAGCTTCTGTCAACATGACAAAGCATAATCAACCTTCATAAGGTAGTTTACTTTACCCATTTCATTAGGTGGTTAGCACTGTGCCCTCCTAATGTCTCCAGCAATCATATGTACAGACCGGTGGCCCTCTTTGGGGGCAGAATTTAAGCCTGGAGTCTGTACCATGTGCATGTTGCTGGATCAGAGCAGCATTTTAGACCCTCTTCCTGCAGAATCTTGGGTGTGTAATACCTGGAGTAACATAATAAAATCATGTATGTAAATCATCCAACAGAGTGAACAATGTATAATGCGTACACAGGAAATATCTGTCTTCCTGCCTTTTCCCTTTTCCCACCACCAGTTTTAAAATCCATATCTATATATGTGCACATATGGAATTTGCTAACATCTTAGCTCTTTTCTTCATGTTTAGAATAGGTTATGTTCATGTTTCAGAGATGTGTTTTAGCTTAATTATACAATATGTTGCTAGCTAACACCTATTGTGACATGAGGAATGGTCACATGCATATGTGCACGCACGCATAGACACAGGGGTGTATGAAGCTTATACAGAGTGAATATTTCTTAGTTACAGCTATCAGCTCTTAGCTGGTTAAGTGCTATGTCAATCCAAGGTAATATTTCTATTGGGTATAGCATTCACTTTCAATGTGACATCTATATGTTGAATTTTTTCTTGAACTGTTAGAAATGAAAGTCATTTAGGGTCTTACCCCTAAAGTTCCACTCTTACTCATTCACCAAGTATGATAATTTTAAGCATTTATTTTAATGAAGTTATTTCAATTTTATGCAATCACATATAGTTAAAATCTTTAACTTGGCCATTATGGATCCCTTCATCCTAACTGCAACTCGATTTCTGATTTCATCTCCAAACACTCCCCCTATCCACTACCCTATACTCGGTTCAAGGAGACATCTGGAACTTTCTCTTATTTGTGCTTCTGATTTGGCTCATTACTAGTACACAGGGTTTTCTCCTCATACTCTGTATCTTTTCCAGATTTCTAATTCTGATGATACCTGCCTACATGAAAACCACACATTCTATATCACTTCACTGTTTACTATCTTGCTGCTTCTGATTAACTCATACTATGGAGATGGTTCTCAATTACCTACATGGAGAACTACCTGTCATTCTGAATGCTGATAACCCCTTCCTTACACAGCTGCGGGCCACAGTATGTGCCTAATAAATGTGGATTGATTTTCTTTCAATTAGTAGAATATAAAAATACCTCAGATGAATGGTTTTAAGGATACTTAAAAATGGTGTTGGTAGATTAAAGAAAATAAGACCAATATGGAAAGACAATTAAGTATTGATTAAAGGTATTCATAAAACAAATTTTCTAGTTACTAATATTCTACATTACTGATGTCTTTATTATAGATCTCAAAAATCCAAAAATACATCAGAAGGTCACAAACCAATTCATTTTTTCCCAAGCTGTTAATACAAATGGATCGTGTAAATTTACATTTTCAATGCTGCTTAGTGGGTAAACTATTCTGTACCCATACTAGGCAGGAAAGGCCTGCAGAGTGCACATTTTGAGAAAAACATGTAACCGTCTCTTGTCATGCAATGTGACTTTGGCTTATCATACATATTAAAAAATCACTTAAGAACCTTATTCTTTTCTTTGAAATTCTTTGAATAAATTTTAATAGTCTACAAGGAAAATTAGGCTGCCAGGGCAGATAGATATATTGTTACCTTTTGTTTTTAAAGCCATTCCTTTCTTCCTTCCAGATATATCTGTTGTGCATCTACTATGTGCAAGGTCCTTAAGAGTAGAGGGTTTCATATAACAGACAAGATGCACTTCCTCTTGGTACTTCCATTGTACCAGGAAGACAGACAATACAATATACATGTAAACCAATGGAGAGGCAAGATAATTTTAGATTCTGGTGAGAGCAATGAAGGACGCAGATAGGGCAATGTGGTAGAGTTGTACACACTATTAGCATCCAGTGAATCCTCAAGGGATTAAACTAGGGAGTGTGGAAAAACAGCTATAGTGGAGTGCCTGATGGCAACACAAATTGATTTTATTCTTTGCCTGACAGGCAGAAAATAACTAAAATAAAGAAGAAACAAGTGATTTAAGATGATGACACTTTTATTATCTTTTAAGATATTTGATGTATGAAAAGGAAAATTAAACTACAAATAAGATGATCATATTGATTATGTAAAATACAGTGATTCCCAGAAAATATTAAAAAAATTAAGATGGGAAACTGGGTTGAAAGCAGAATTATTATGTCTTCATATATATTTATAAATATGTGTGTGTGTGTATGTGGTGTGTGTGTGTGTATTTCTTTTGCATTTAATGTCTTTATTGCTTTCTGTGGACATTTATTACGCCAAGCATTGGGCTAGAATTGGAGGAAAGAAAATGTAAGACAATTTCCTACCATCAAGGAGTTCATAGTTTTTAAGGATGCATGTGTTACTTCATGTTCCTAATTTTAGTTCTCTAGAGAAAAAGAAGTGAATGTACAATTTCTTTGGGTAAAGTAACTTAGAAGAATGTGACTACATTAAAAAAAAAACTTTCTGGAATCCTCTTCCCTTAGTAACCTAAATGGGTCTTTCCCTCACCTCTTTTGGGTCTCTGCTCAAATGCCACGGTCTCAGAAAGGTCCTTACCAGCATTTTAAAGTAACATCCCAATCTTCCCCAAGACTTGTTCCCTGTGTCTTCCTGTGTCATTTTCTCTTTGGCATTCATCACCTTACAAAATATCCCGTGATTTACTTATTTTTTTATCTTTTAAAATACCTGTATTACTCCTCTAAAATGTAAGTAAGACAAGATTAGGAGCGTTTGTTTACTTTGTTCACTCATGCATTTCTACTGCCTAGAACAACAACTGTCATATACCAGGCACTCAATAAACATTTATTAAATAAATGAATGAATAAATAGATAATAAAATAATTTTTAGAACATTTATGACTTTCAGAGGATTTAGCAGAAAGGAAGCAGAATCAATTATAATTAAGGCGTTATTCTAAAACATTCAAGAGTACCAGTGTCCTCACTGCCCATTGCTATTTACTTCTAGCTAAACCTTAGTAAAGTACCTTCTACTCAAAGATAAAATAAAATATGTACCATAAATAAATAGAGGGCAATTATTCAGTTATAGCTTATACTCTGGACAACTCTCTCAAGTTATTTCTTTATGTTCTGAAGGATAATTGACCAAGAACCAGTTACTTTAAAAAAAATGTTGATATTTCAAAAGTTATTAGTCACATACGATATAATTTGTGATTCATCAATTAGCAAAACTTTTTCTTTATCTTGGCTTCAGCAAAAATGTATTAACTTTCTCAGAAAGGAAACTGCAGGTTGGATCCTGCAGAGTATTACATTGTTTTAAAAATAATTTAACTGCCCTATAGATCTTGGTAGCCTTTTTGAAGCTGTAGTAGCTAGCTTTTAAATTTTTAAAAAAATGTACCTACAAAAAGGAGACTCTTTAGTGTCCAAACAACTCAACAGAACTTTATGTTCAAGTGTAGTCAGCTGATTATTATGTCATATATTTTTAAAAATGTGATTTGGGGTCTTCTACACTTTTAAAGGCTATGGTAGTCTGTGTATTTACAATAATAATGGAACTAGTTGTTACCTTTAAACAAAAGTTGCAAGTAAAATGAACTACTGGAGTTTGAAAGGGAGAAGATTTCTCCCCAAGGGCAGAAATATTCTTACAGAACAGTTTTGCACAAATCAGGGAGTATACGGGTGGCTGATGCCAGCCTACGCCCACTGTTCAGAGCCACGAAGGGTAAAACACAGAGCAATTTGGTTGGGCTCTTAAAACAAACACACACAAAAGACACAGGACAACTTCAAACCCTGTGATTCCAAACGTACCTCGCACGCAGGCCCAGTAACACAAAGAAAAAGAGGGGCATGTGTTTTTATTTCCCAGGCTTTTATAACTTCACCTTTGGTGGGCAAGCAGTCATTAAAAGGCAGTTCTATGTAATTTTTTCCTCTTAGCTTGAGCAGTATGAAGCATTTAGTAAAATTATATTTGGTATTATACATTTTAATAATAAACTCATTTTGCTAGGGATGAAATCAGGTAAAGGTACAAACTCTGGAGTTAGAATTTTCAGACACACGCTAAATCCACCCCCTGGTTCTTATGTGGTCTTGGGCGAATTATTACTCTTGTCTAAACTCCAGTTTCCCCCTCTTAGAATGGGTTGAATAATCATAGCTCTTAGGTGTACTACCTCATAGGGCTGCTTCATTAAATTACATAATCCATTTCAGTTTCTTACTACAATGACTGGCATAAATTAACATATCAATACATTTAGCTGTTGTTATCAATAGAACTAATATAGTATTCTCTATTTAGCAGGCAATAGTTATTAATTCATCCTAAGTATATCCTTTTCTTAAAAACTTAGCAATCTTAAAAGGGTAAAATATTTTGAATTTTCTTATCTGTTATAAAATTTTTGAGCAAAGCAATCTTCTGAAAGGGCTTTATTATTATTGTTGTTATTAGTGTTGTTTTGAAGATCGGTTAGTGAATACATTTGAGAGATCCCTGCCTTTCATGTAACCAAAGGCTTTTTTGTTGTTTATATCATAAAAATCCTGTAGATTTTCATGGGTTTTATGCTCTGGATTACACTTCAGATCTACAGTTATGGCTTTAATCACAATCACAGCATAATTCCTGGGCAACAGTCTGCCTTGAGATTCTCACTATAGAGAAAGGAGAGAAAGCAGATCTTCATGCTTAATAAAGGATCATTTTCTACACAGCAAAAGAAACCATTAAAAAGATAAAAAGACAACCAATGGGAGAAAATATTTGTAAACCATCTATCTACCTGATAAAGGCTTAATATGCAAAATACATAACTCATACAACTCAACAGCAAAAAGAACAATTCAATAAAAAATGGTCAGAAGAACTGAAAAGACAATTTTCCAAAGAAAACATATAGATGGCCAATAGGTACATAAAATACTATTCAACATTCCTAATCATCAGGGAAATGAACTCAAAGCCGCAGTGAGATATCTTCCCACACTAGAATGACTGTCATCAAAAACACAAGAGATAACAAGTATTGGTGAGGACGAGGAGAAAAGGGATCCCTGCGCACCATCGGTGGGAATGTAACTTGGTGCGGCCACTATGGAAAACAGTAGGGAGGTTCCTCAAAAGGTAAAAATAGAACTATCATATGATATAGCAATTCATTTTCTGGGTATCTATCCAAAGGCAGTGAAAACAGGATCTCAAATAGGTATCTGTATTTCCACATTCATGGCGGCATTATTCACAATAGCCAAGACATGGAAACAGTCTAAGTACCTATCAGTGGATGAGTGGATAAAGAAGATGGGTACATATACACAGTGAAATTTTATTCAGCCATAAAAAAGGAGAAAATACTGTCATTTGCAACAACATAAATGAACCTTGAAGGCATTATACTAAGTGAAATGAGTCAGATAGAAAAAGACAAATACTACATGATCTTGCTTATATATGAAATCTTAGAAAAAACAAACTCTTGGAATCATAAGAGCTGATTAGCAGTTGACAGGAGAGGTGGGAGTGGTGCAGCAGGCAGAGAAGGGGTGAAAGTGGTCAAAGGGTACAAACCTCCTCTTATGAGTAAGTTCTAGGGATATGCAGCATGGTGGCTATTGCTAGTAATACTGTATTGTATAATCGATAATTGCTAAGATAGTAATTCTTAAATATGTTCTCAATCCAAAAATAAGAACTGGTAATTATGGGAGGTGATGGAAATTTTAACCAACCCTACTGTAGTAATCATTTTTAAATATATGTGTATCAAATTAACTTATTCACATCTTAAACTTACACAGTGTTATATGTCAATTATATCTCAATAAAGCTGGAAAAAATAAAGGAGCAACAGTTTGATCAGTTGACTGAAATACATGAATATCTGGGGCACTTATTTCTTTGTTTCATATATGTGATAGTTGATTAAGACTGAGTAAGAAATGTAGCCTTCCAGCTTATATTCTACTATACTTACTGGTATTAATTTTTCCCTTTTATTGGTATTTCCTTTTGCTGATTTTATTGCAAAAACGGAAAAAAAATTTCCAAGTAGAATTTCACTTATGGTTAAGATTTTGGACCTTCTGGGATTGATTAGACCTACCCAACTTGTCTACTCAGAGAAAACAGAATTTTTAAAGCCTGTACTGGAACATTCTCAGGGCAAGGTTTCCCTCTTCACTATTTAAACTTATTTTAGATCAACGATTTCTGACAAAAAAATTAAACATTTTTGAAGTGATTCCAGTCACACACTGTATCTTTTTAAATTAATATATACTAGGAGTTTTGATTGATTTAAGAATTTAAGAGTTTAAATTTCCTATATCGACATTCATAAAAGATTGCCATAGGGGCTAGAATTAAAGAAAAAAAAAGATTATAGAACTTAATACAAAAATAAACACATAACAATGACAATAAAAATTACATTCTGCCCTCTGAATTTCTATAATCATTTATTAATTTATTAATAAAAGTGATTTGTTTAGGCCCTTGGAAGCTGACCAATATCAAGGCAAGCTATGGAAAAATTTAATTTACTATAATATTTTATTATTACTGAAACAATTCTCTCTGTGGAAGGTTGATTATCAGAAACATGCAAACACACACACACACACACACACACACACACGCACACACACAAAACAAGGGGTAACAACCTATAACCTTGGTTCCCCAGTGGACCCTCACCTGCAGACTTCTAGGATAAAAGTACCTCACAGCTAAACTTATTGATGACCCTACCTGGGGCTATCAGTTAGTGTCTAGATTAAAAATAGGGGCACCAATGGGACCTGCAGATCAAGCAGCTTATCTCTTAGTAGTGTCATCCATAGGTCTTCCCCCTACCTTGTCACTGGATGTCTTTCCAATTCTTTCTTTGTTTAATTTAAAAAAGTTACTGATGGGTACAATAGATAATATGACAAGCATGTGCTGACCTCCCAGAGTGATTAAATGTTATTTTTTTTCTCATATTTGCCTCCTTTTGACCTTCCTACACTTCACCCTCAATAGGGTACCTTGCTGACCCCAGCAGAGTGACAGTAGTCAGCAAAAAGAGCCTGATATATGCATGTCATCACTGTTATTAGAAAGATTCATGGAAACTGATGGTGTTAGATTCAGGGAAATGCTTATATTTTCAGGTTAGGCATTTGTAGGGTACAGAGACATGATATTTTTCCATTTTTCACCTTTTCTTTGGAGAAGTGTTACATTGGTCTCAGAAAATTAGTTTTTAAGAATAATATAGGGAATGGCTAGCTTAGGAAATAGGCATTTATCTAAATTCACTTGAGAAAGTACATGACAGACATATACAGATTTATGAAGGGAACCAAATATCCTGGAACTTGACAAGATGGATTCTTCCTACAGTTATAACAGTTGGGACTTGATATACATGCTAAATGCTAAATGCTCTAATCCAACATCACTTAAAACCCTACACCCCCAACCCTGACCCACTAAAGTTAATAACACTTTTTCCCTGTTTAGAAAAAAGCACAACCACTCAAGATGCAAGTCAGTAATAACTTCATGAGACTCAATAACTATGTCTGTAAAATGAGAGGTTTAGGCTAAGAATAAAACTTTATCAACATTAGAAAAAAGACTAAAACACGAGGCATGAAAACTCCTTTTCAGCACTGATTAAGCTAATTGGAAGGGGTGAGGTAAGTATTGAACTTAAAATTGCAGTCAGCAATGCATTCGTCTATAAGGACTAGAAAGAGTCCTAGATTTTATGTCTGAAAAATAGGATTTAATGATGACTTCACAACTTTGCAAATTCAGTCAAAAATGTATTCTCTCAGAGCTTTAATATCTTCATCTGTAAAAAGAACAATTCCATCTCAAGACATTGGGGCTAAATGGAATTATAAAGGTATACTTTGGAATAAAAGCACATTGTTAATAGTTATGTAAAGATATTATGTGAAAGTAAAGATATGTTGTATATTTCATTAAAAACTTGCTCTAAATTTATTTCATTTTAGCACTTGATGTTGGAAAGTAACTATTTCTTAAAGCAATAGCTCTCTCTGCTTAGTTATACAAAAGGAAAGGAAAGAAAGAAAGGAAGGAAGGAAGGAAGGAAGGAAGGAAGGAAGGAAGGAAGGAAGGAAGGAAGGAAGGAAGGAAGGAAGGAAGGAAAAGGGAAAAGAAGTGGAAAAATGGAAGGGATGGGAGAGCATGAAACAAAGAAACAAAGGAATAGGAAAAGAAAAACTCTTCTAATTCCCTGAAGCATCTTAGATCTGTAATGGGCAAAATTATGCTCTCTAACATCAAAATACAGAAAAAGTTCAAGAGATACCAGATAAGCTTATTAGGAAATTAAATTTGCCCAAGAACTGATCCCTTTTCAATTGGGTCTCTTCTAAAAGGTCAAGACATATTGAAATGCTGAGTACAACTCGCTCTATTTGCAACAATTTTTCTCAATATGGCCCAGAACTCAAGATGCCAGCATTGACATCACCAACAGCAACTGCTCATGCAACTGTCCAAAATGCAAACATATGCATGCAGAGTACCAGCAGATACTTTAGAAGGGATGAAACAACACATACACACACACATAATGAATACAGTAATTTGAGCTTTACCCTTTTTTTTTACATGCTCCATAATATTGCATGACTCCTGATCTAAATCTCTCTCTTTAAAAAAAGTAAAAATTAATCATTTGGGTGAAAACGTCTAACATTAGGCACAGGTGATAATTAAGCTTATAGGTAGTAATCAAGAATAACTACAGTTTAATTATGCCACCAAGTTGGAGCAACTCCAGGTCTAGTTTTGAATCTGCAGAAGAAATAAAATTCTTAGTTTTAAGAAAAGTTTAAAGAAAGTGAAGTTTAAAAATTATACTTACTAACAATAAGTGCATATTTTCATTTCACTGGAGTACAACGAAGTGTTTTTGTCTCTCTATATATATGTATAAATAAAATAATAAAATATATAAAATATATAAAATATAAAAAATAAAAAAATAAATAAAATAATACGGATGGCATGCTATAGTTATCAGAGAATTCTGCAGCCAATATGCTTCTAATTAATTTACTTACATAGATTATTTTCAAATTTGGTAGAGAAAGGATTCCCATTTCATCTACATACCAGCAATGTAATATTGGGCAGTTGACTGTTTCCTCTTCTGTAAAATAGTCATTCTGATTCCTATGCTAAAGGATGTCAGTAAAGTTCATTAAAATGTTTCATAAAGGGTTAACCACCCATACACATTTTTTAATATAATCTTTACCATGTTGTTTTAGGCACATTTATAATTTTTTTAAGCCTCTATTTGCTATATTTTAAGGTTGAACAAGATGATATCTCTGATTCGATGACTCTGTGACTTTCCAATTTTTAACTTATTTTAAGACTCAGTTTTTCATTGTTCATAGTTCTTTTTGTTAAGGCTTTTCTTAACTGTAGGGAATAATGGCTTAAATTATTTCAAGTTAAAAGTTGCTGCATAAAAGGACACATATATTGGAATGTGAACATACAGATCATCAGGGAAGAAAGAAACTCTTCTTGCACACATCTTCCAGGGTCTGCAAAGCCACGCTCACATTCCATCTTTTGTTGCAATCTCTCCCTCTTTTTCAATGATTCCACATTTTTCTTTTGTTTTCGTTTGAAGAGCAACTTCTGTATTCGGTCATTTCTTCTATTTTTCTCGTAATGTAGACTTGCACATGGTTGTTGACTTCCTATGGCCTCAACTGAACCTCTTCTGCTCTTGTTATATTGTTTTGCCCAAGCATAGTGCAAACTGTGGCAACCTAGCAGGGTCTTGGCATCAGATCCACCTTCAGACATGGTGAGGGAAGGGGAGCAGTGATGATTTCTGTTAAGTAGTATTGCCTTCTCAAGATTGTTCCAGGCAAAATGAAACAAGAACAGAAGGAAGCTAGCAGGATGCGTTTGACCATTCCCGCAGCTGTTCTGCACTGAGTAGAGACCCACACTGTTATGGCAGCCTGGAGCTGTGTAAGCCAGAGAAAAACACCTCTCCACCATTCAGGGGAATGACAGGTGAGGAATAGAATGGAATGAAGGTTGGAATTTATGCATTGGCAGAAAGAATATATGGGGCAGAAAGCAGTTCTAAAGGGAATATTATGAAAATGATATTTCTTCAAATATGCTTTTCCTAATCAACAAAAAGAATACCCTCACCAACCATTAGTCTATGAAATGTACTATAAACAAAACAAAACGTATCACCTATCACAAATAACCTAAGAATGGAGAGATCTTTGCTGTCATTTGGGTCACCTGAGCCACATAGATTTCCCAAAAATCCCCTTCTTTCCATCCAGAAATACTGATTTATATTTTGGTCATATATTGATGACTAGACAGCTAGTGTCTTAATAAATGAGAATAAAGTCTCAGACATATCTCAGGGCCATTCATTCTTCTCTTCTTTATTTCATCCTACTAAAATATTCCTAGTAAAGCACTAAATACAATAATGTTTCATAACGTAGTTAGTATTTCAACAAAAGACTTAGATGTTTCACTTCATTTTTTTTTTTTTGTGGCTGCTTCTTGAATTTACTGATGGAAAATAGCAAGAGATCTCCTATAATTTTATTTTACATCAATTATCTAATTTATTACTGATAGTCGACTAGGTGTTAAAATATCAAAATTTATCTCTTATTTATCAATACAATTTTCTTAATCCCTAGATTCACCTTTTACCCTTATGCAGATTTCCCCAAAATCTAGTACAATTCAATATAAAGGAACTCAGATCCAATACATAGCTAATAAATGCATGGTTCTGGCCATGTTAATAAAATGCAAACAAGAAAAGCATCAAGAAAACAAATTACTGGTTTTGTTTTTACAAAACTTAAGCTTCCAGAGGACAAGAATGTTGTCTAATGCATATAGAATGTTGTGCGCTATTGGCACTTGGATATTAAAATTCAATATTTACAAGTGGAACATAATTTACTGAGCCATTCCAATGCACAAGCAAATGGAATGTATTGAATATCTTGGGATTACTGAAATGCACTTTGATTTTATGCAACATCTTGTTAACTTTATCTGTTTTTCATAGCTCTTTTCCATTAGAGAGAGGGTGAGGGGAAAATTGGATTAAGGTCCTGGTTTTTAATACTAGGCATCAACACTATGAAAAAAATCAAAGACACATTAATAAACTAAATATTACCTCCCACTGCTCGCTGGCTACCAGGCATGCACAGTTCTTTCCACTGGACTCCTAAGAGGGCCTTCAATAAAGTAAAACTGTGAGTTTGACATTTCTCTTGCTTGCTGCCAGGAAATTCTAAATTGAGTCCCAGTTGTTTTTTCAGATTAATCCACTGGAGAGAACAGAATCTGAACACTGTATTTTACAACTTTTTGAAAACCCATTTAGGATAAATTTGAGTATATGTGTATATCCTTAATTATAAAATACTCCTCTTATATCAAGTACACATTAGTAACATGGCTGTTAAAAAGACAAAGTAGGCATTTTTAATATGTGAAAACGAATTTTCAATGAATAATAGACACCAAATGTTTATTTAAAATGTACCCAAACCTGCTATATTTTAAAAACTGGTCCACTTACAAGAATTATCCTCTTTCCTCTAAACTCATGAAAGAGAAGAAAACATCTAGCAACAGCTTAGCTTTTTGTGCTACATCTGGGAAGAAAATAGTACTTTTTATGAAACCTTACTCAGTGAGACTTGATGCTTTGTTTGAGCCTTCTTCATTCATGCGTGCATCAACCAGGTAAACGTACAACAAGGTACATTTTTAAAATCAAAAGATGCTGGTGATTTCCATATTCGCTTTCTGATCTTTCCCACCACGCTCGGGGAATGGCTCCCCGGGAAGGGCACCTCAAAGCCTTCACTGGGGAAGAATGCAACGGGCTCGTTCCCTGGATGTGCACTGCATGAAGCATAATACACCTGGGCATTTCCTATTGATAGAAATTGAATGGAATTGCACTTCCAGGCTTTTTAAGAGCTTATTTGGTGCTTCACATGATTCTTTATTAAAAATAGTGCAGCTCTCAAAAACCTTTTAGGGCAATGGATGCTTTTTAAAAATCTAATAAATATGGATGGCTGATTAAGGAACATATTTTATATACTGTATATTAATGCTGGTTCTTTTTACCCCTTCATTTTCCATCTTTCTTTTCACTTGCCCTTTCTGAGGGTTTCAAGTAATAAACTGACGTCTTTAAACGGTTCTACTATTATCTATATTACCAATTATTTCCTTGTAGTGGGAACTTTCTCATCCCTTTGCCCTGCTCTGATCATAAATAACTAGTTTCAATTAATTGAGAACTTAACAAAACCCAAATCAATTTTCCCCAAATCCTTTCAAGTATTATCCCCAGTTTACAGAACAGAAATTGAAGCTTGAAACAGTTATTAATTTGCTCTACATTAAAAATCCAGTAGGTGGCAAGGCCAATATTTGGAAATAGTCTTCTGGTGCCTGTAGATATTGGGATGGCGATAGGTATTGTGCAAAGGAGTTTTTGTGTAGTAGCTCCTTCGTACTGACTTGACTGTATGAGTATTATATTCTGACTCATTGAAAACAACAGTTTGTGCTTCTGCCCCCCACACAAGCAAGGGTACCCCCACATTAAGGGTTTTGCTGAGCAACGCTCAGGTGACCCTACAGTGCAAGTCAATCATAGCAACTCTTATTCTGGAGTTAGGGTTTTATTTGGGTTCTGTAAACAAAGAAAACTTTCCCCTGCCAAGTCTTTAGCCCAGAAGATTCCATATCATTCTTTTCTTCCTCTGCCAGTTCCAAGTTCAGGTGTTTCTACAGAGAAACTTCCTTGGAAAACTATCATTCTCAGAAAGCTTTTATTTTTTCTTGTCTTCAACTCAGAAAACTTGGGCAGAATATAGGAGAGTCAGAAAAGGGTCAAAGGGAATGACAAGAGCAAAGCGGCTCTGGGGGGCTCTTAGAAACCCATATGCACCTTGAAGCCCACAGATGGAGTCCAGCCAGGCTTCCCGGACAGAGCCTAACACCAGGTTTTTCAGAAGGGCATTTGTCTGGAGGGGTGCTCAGAGCACAGAAAAATCTATTTCTCTGGTTTGCTCTTTTTTAAATGTGGGTGGGAGGTGTTTGATCAATGTCTTAAAATATCTAGGTAGGTCATAAATTAAACTCTTAAGAAGCACTAAAACTTGCAAAGTTGGCAGGGGAGCAGGGCTTAGGTGAGACAACTCCTTCATTCTTCAGTGAAGCTAGTCAGGGATGACTCTCTTTTCTGGTTCTACCAATGGTGAAGGAGAGGTTCCATCATTTTTATCATGGCGTTATATGCAAAGGGTGAATTATTGTTCTATCTCTTAATCATTTGTTCAGACTTTCCTAGATGATATCATCTTTTCACATGTTACTGCATTCTGCTAAATACTCTCTCATTTTTAATGTTCCTATAAATCTGAACTCCCAAATCATAAAGATCATTTTACATAAATACCACAGAAAGTGATTACCTTTTAAAATACATATAGTTCACCATTTTGTAGCCTGTTAAATGTAATTCAACTTAAAGGACTTATTATATACTTTCATGTAAAAAGAGTAAAACAAATTCTTAAACGGAAGTTCCTTAAAAAGACTGTTCCTATAACTTTAGAGGTGCTTGAGTACAAATAATTTACATAGAAAAAATATTCAAATTACACTACAAATTAGGACTTAAGCTAAATAAAATCTTTTAATAAGTAAAACATTTATTTGTGATACAAAACAATTATTTTATTTGAAACTGATAGAAATTAGCCATAGCTATATATATATGTAATTTATCAAATGAGTCCTTATAGGTTATCAGAACATAATTTAAAGGATATTTTGGAAAAAAAAATATATATTTTTAGATAGAATTTTTCTTTCTGTGGTGACCTGGTCTCATGTGGTTGCAGAATTTTTAGCTCTCATCTCTCTGGCTATATCCGTGGGATAAAAGGATGACTTACACATCTCATGATGCAGACTCCATTAAATGCTTACTGCCTCACATAGAGACCAATTGTTTAAGGCAGGGTCATAATATAATCTTTGGAAGATTGGGTAGTGTTATGTATTTCACAACAACCTTTTGAAATTTATTTTTGTCAATTCTTTGTCCTTATTAGATCACTGACAAAGCATAACTTTTTCCTGCTCTATAATTTTTTTCTTATCCATGAAGAAATTTATATATATGACTGATTATTTTGTTATCAGAATATACCAAAACATATTCTAAAAATTAAGGGATAAATTATTTTTCTACATGGTAAAATTTAATTGTATTAATTGTTTTTAGTTCTTGCTGTCTTATTCTTATATCATCCTCTTAAAGGAGGGACATTGAGGGAAAAAAAAAAACTGAAGCAACTATGGCTTGTCAGAAATATTTCCTTTGCTAAAACTTCTTTCTCACAAAAACCACCTTATTAACATGCATCAATTTAAAGATACTTTGAATTTGTGAAAAATCTGAATTAGGGAATGTTTTCAAGATAAAGTATCAAGAAGCCATGATGCATAGGGCAATTAGTAGGAATCTGTGTATAATTTTATTAGGTACATTAGGAACAATGTAACTAGCAGAAAATATTACATTTATGCAAATTTCAGGATCAAGAAACTAACAAAAACTATTTTGAAGACATGACATTCCTGCTTTCCTGTAGCTATTAATTTTCTAGTTGTTTCTTTATTATATTATGTGCTTATCCTACTTGACAAAAACTACCAACACCAAATTTATAGGGGAAAATTGATGGTGTTTCAAGGAGGTAGAAAACAATTATTTACAGATTGCATAAATGGGAATGCCAATGAATCTCCAACATGTTCACTTAAAATTTTTCAACCCAAATCCTTCCTAGGTCTAGTTGACAGAAAGACCCTCACAGATCTGATGACACTATCAATGTAAAGTTAAATGCTAGTTCTGTAGTCAGTTTCCCATCTGTAATTAATACTTCACCATTACATCTGGGATCAGAATTTTTCTTTCTGATAAAACAATCTTAGTGTGGTGTCGTGATGGTGATGGAGATTGTTTCCACTTGCTTACATATTCCTTTTATTTTTTAACTAAATTTTAATAAGTTATAAAGCAGGCAATAAGAGAAACATTAAATTTTGAGCAGAAAGAAAGAAGTATTGGGCTCTTAGTTCCTTGGAATTCATTTGCATGGTTATAGAGTTAAAAGCTTCCTTGATGTCATTGTTCTTTCAACGAAAGTATTCATTAAGAGCTCATGTCCTGGTAGGTAAATGACCCAATTTAGCTATCCCGATAGTTGAAGTTAAGTATGTTTTGTATTTATACTAAATTCTTTGATGGGATAAAACAACACTCTGGGTAAGCCACATTAAGAGCAAGTATATCTTACTCCATTACATTTCTGAAGATCAAAAAGATCTTGTTCTTTTTCTTGGGTTTTGAAAGTAAACATACATGTGGGAAACGAAAGTAGAGATAATGTTACATTTTAAAGAATTATTTAAATTCTGCAACTTTAAACCTTGAAATTATTTGATTGACACTTTACTAAGCTGATGAGTTTTTTTACAGCTTTTAAATACATAATATTCATGATACTTTTGAGAAAATACCAGCCAATAAGCTATTAATACTTTTCCCAAAATACTGAATTTTTCTCATGGAAAACTCATTGCTACTCTCTCCACTGTAAATTGTTGAATGCAATTGTAGCCAATGGCTATTGGTTGGTAGCATAATACCACATTTTATATAAAGACACTTCTGTTCATTCATACAATAATGAGTGCAGAGAGTTTTGTTTATAGGGGAAGTAAATGTATTAGAAACATTGTTTCAAGGCCTTTTTTCTCAACTTCTGTATGGAATCTCATGTTTCAGAAGCTTTCACAGAAGTAGAGAAAAATTAAAGCATTATATAAAAAAATGAATTATAAAGAACGAGATTCATGACCTATATCTTTTCTTTCTTTCTTGTATATCTTCAACCCTGTGAGAGGGCTGTCCTATAAGACACCAGAATTGTTAAACATAAGAGAAGTTGGTTTACCTTATAGGTAGACTACTGTGCAAAGGTCTAAAGATAGATGCCCAGGCAAAAGGGATTTTCTGTTAAAGATAAGAGTGGCATCAAAATGAGGCCAGAATGGGGAAGTGGGACTGCAAGGCAGGGAAGATGGAAAAGAAAAGCAGGAGTGAATTAAAAGGAGAATTCCTCGTATCTCTGCAAAATGGACCTGATATGTACTCAAAGTGATCCAATAGCAAGTAATATCTATACCGTCCTGTAGACTCCACATGGCTTGGAATAAGACTGGATTCTTTTTGGTCAGCCAAGCTGATATGTCCTTGAAGTTTCTCTGTTCATAATGAAGGTTGCTTTGAAGAAAGAATACTAAGGTTGGGTGAGCCAATTTCAGGTCTGTAGATTTAAGGGTCATTGAATATTGTCAAGTGTACCCCATTTTTTACAGAGAATGGGTTTAACAGACTGCCCATAAGTGGTCTTGACACTGATTTTGAACAGAATTTTATAATTAATTATTTTTAAAATACTGAAAGTTAGAAAAACAAAGTGGTGATCACAAGGAAACATAACATGTTAAATAAAAAGAAATGTTAGGCTAACCTATCACTTTATGATAGTATTACTAGACTGAGAGAAAAGTACAAGGCTTTCAACACAGGTATTTTCTTGGTTTTAAAGACATCTGCAAGGAACCAAGCTCCTCTGAACCTTCCACTTTGCTATTTTATGGTATTTGTCTTTGGAACTTCCCTCATGGGGAGTAACATACTACACTGTTGAAGCAAAAGTTCTGGAGCCTCTCCACAAGGAATATTTTTTCATCAGAACATTTCTTTCCTTGAACCTGCATGCAAACTTGCTGTGGGGTAAATTGTAAAATTTCTAGCATCTCCAGCCTGTTTAGTTCATTTACATATCAATAGGTGTTTTCGACTGCAGCTTCCCACTACTTCCAGGGCAAGGGGTGGAGAAATAACTGCCATTCTCTCCTCCCCTCCGTTCCTGGTACCTAATTGCTCTGGCATCTGTCAGTCACTAAGGACCCGCCAATGGAGTTCCTCCCAGAAGGGGTAGGCGGGGGAAGTGAGCATGCACCACTGCTTCAGGGACACAGAGCACCAAGAGGGCTTTGCTAGCGGGACCAGGAAGAAGTAGAGAGCGTGTGGAGGTGGCAGTGTGTGAGCAGCAGCCGGAGGAGATGGACAGGACCAGGCATAGCTAGTGAATCTGAGCAAGCTATGAGCACCAAAAAATGGTTTCTCCCAACCCATCCTTTTCCTTGACTTACTTTGGTGTCACTGGTTGCATAGAGGATTCAGTCCATCCAGGAAACCCTTCCACCTGGAGCTACACTTACCTTTAGGCTTTTTTGGCTAGAAATGTCACCTGCCCCATGGTCTAGTTCCAAACCAGTACTGGGACTGTGAGTACCTGGAGTTTTTATAGGTTCTGTAGAGGAAGTACGGCTCTTCCAACAAGGAAGAAGTATAGAGAAAGGCATGGACAGCCATGTTAGTAGAATCATGCTAGCTGCTGTGAAAATAAAAGTAATATCCAGTGGCTCAAGCATGATAGAAACTTTTCTTGCCTGTGTAGAGAAGTCAAAAGAATTATTTTTTATGAGTTCTCAGCTCTCTCATATTTCAGAGAACCAGGTTCCATCCATTTTCTGGTTCATCTGCTTTCAATAAATGCCACTTAAGTTCACCATGTTAGTGTGCATCAAGCCAACTGAAGGGGAGAGTGGGAAATAATGCTTCTTAGGCCCTTAGCTTGGAATGTATACCACATACAAACTCATTCCATTGCTAACAGCTTGTCACTTGCCCTCTCTCCTCCCCACCCATATAAGCATTGACTAAGCTGAACATCTTAGTATCAACCAAATTATGAACAAGAAAGCAATATACGAGTAGGATAATCAAATAATTTGATGGTGGAATAATTGCATTTCAAGAGTTCTGATTATGAATACATTATCACCCCAGAGGGCTATCTGTAACAGGAAATTGCAGGGTATATCAGCATTTTTTACTAATGACTTGTTTGAGGATGTATGGTGGCATGTTAATCAAATTTGTAGATATCTTGAAGTTGAGAGGAAGAGCCAATATATCAGTTGAAAGTTTCAGGATCCAAAAAAGATTTAAAGACAGAAATAAAGGATCAAATTTAGGATAAAATTGCTAGAAATAAATGCCAACTCCTACAGTTATATCACCATATTCACCAGCACAATTTAACTGGCAAATATTTATTTAGTTCTTATTATATTGAGAGCAGTGTGTATAGAAAATAGAAAGTAAGGGTTAATAGCAAAACATAAAAAAGGAAAAAGCACTCCTAGGTCATTGAAAAACCAGAATAAATTAGTATAGGGCCTCCCCCTCTCCCTCTTCTTTCTCCATATGTGAGTGTTTGTATATATGTATATATGTTTATACACACATCTTTGGTTAAATTAGAAGATTTATAATATACAGGACATTTCAGATTTTTTATTTTCCAGATTTTTATCTTGAAGTCTTGGTATAACAATTTAAAGAGGAAAATTTAAAAACTTGATTGTTTTTGGAAGAGTAGGACTAAAATGATAAGTGAATTTGAAATAAATTTTACATATTCACTCATTCATTCATTCATTTATTTATGACTGAATTTCCATTCCTTCTCTTTCAAGAAAGTAAGATATGTGTATAAGTAGCTAAGACATATGGCATAATGTGAGAACTACTTAAAAAAAAAGATGTTTATAAAATTAGTGGGGTGAGAGAAGAGAGATTTCTTCCAACAAAAAGAGCTAAGAAAAAGATTTGTAGAGTTGGAGCTATTTTGAGTTGTTCTTTAAAGATATAGACTAGGACATAGTCAAAAGGGAAGAGAAGTGATGTATTCCAAGGAAGACAAAAACTATAAAACAGAGATACGAGGGGAATTATAAACTCTCTTTAGTTGTAGCTTGAGCTGCATGAAGGAATTGAATGGGAAACAGCCACTAAGTTAATTTAAGATAAAATTGGAGGTGATCGTCAATGTTGGGTTAAAAATTTTTAATTTTATTCAGGACATAAGTAACCATAAAATCCTTACTATATTTTTATTATTTGTACAATAGAGGCCATAAAGGTCATAAAGATTATATGTGTTTTCATATGGGGAATATTAAACTGTAACAAAAATAATGAAACAAAAACCTAGAGATATTTAACCTAAAGAGAATACATATGGTCTGAAGGACTTCATGGTGAAGAGGGATTAACCTACACCTGATTCTCTATTAATCTTTTCTTGAGTGCTCCGACACCATTCCATACTCTAAGCCAGGACTAAGAGTTTGATACTGCAGGAAGGATAGATTTTTGGGTGGTGGATGTGTGTGTGGGCATTTCATTACCAACAAAAATACCTTAAATGTATAATAAACCAAGCTTGAGAGTGTTTAAACCTAAGTCTGTGATCATTTGCCAGGGCAAAGGACGAGGCTGATGAGAACATCTTCTATAAGTTAGACATGGTATTTTTATATTCTCTGTTCCAACACAGAAGTAATGATTTCATAAAATACTGGAAGTTTCTTCATAGTATCCCTTTTATGAAAAAATATATTATCTTTTGGCAATTTTAATTCACTTAAAATTTAGAATTTATTCTATCCAAGATAATTGACTGAATACTAGTCATTAACTGTCAGAAGATTCTGTAGAGAGTCAATAGAAACATGAAACAAACTGAGCCCTCCCACTGACTGTTTCCGTAATCAGTTTTAAAATGTCAATATTACAAAACAAAACAGAAATGCGATATTCAAACCTAAGCTATACAGGACATTTATAGGGTAGAAAACTAGCAAACTGTCCCTTTTGTGAGTATTTTTAAGAGGCAAATACTTGAATTATTTCATTTCCATTCCAGTTAGTGAAAAGAAATCATTCACTGTTTATCCAAGTCAATGTGAGCTTAGAAAAATTTCTGAAGAGTTATCCTACCATGGTCCCTAGCTTATCATACAAAGTCTGAAGTCTTCACTGTTTTATTGGAAGGTGTCCATGACCGACTTGCATCTTGCCTATCAAATATTATTCTCCCAAACTTTCCAACATAAACTCTCCAGTCACATCAAGGATGCCCATTATTCATATAAATTCCACTTTTGCCTCTCAACATATTCTTGAAACGTCCTCTCTCTGATTCCCTGTATAAAATCTACTCATTCTATAAATTTTCCTGAAGCTTCCTATGTAGTCTAGCTTATGTCAGCTTCATCCTTCATTGACCTTGACATAGTAATTATTGTCTGTACTTTATATCTTGATACTTAATCATATCTAAATTTATATACTCTTTATTTGTTCCATATTGCTTTATTTTTCTTCCCAGTGAGAACATATGTTCTACAACATCAGATGACACATGACACATCAACTTTGCATTCCCTGGGATATGTAGAAGGGTGCTGGAAATTAAGTAAGTATCCTTCTGAAGTATGAATAAAGTAGAGTTGGGTTAAATGCAATTTAATAAGGCCTCTCATATTTTCCTTGTCTTTGAAACTAAAGATTGTCCTCATAAAATAATAATTTTTATTTTATACATTCTTACCAAATTACCAAAAACATTGAAAAAATTTGTTATGATGGTCTTCTCTTCCTCCTAGTATTATTTTTTGCCTTTTCCTGGCATCAGTCTGTTATCTTCCTGCCCTCCAGTTTTTAGGGTGGATTTCCTCATCTATTAGGATATGGTCAAGAGGGAAGGAAAGGGTTTTATTCCAATAAGGACTATGAAGTGTAATAAAAACAACCTGTAAAAGACATCATGTTTTTAACTGTTAAAGATAATAGCAACATGCTTATTTATACACAACTATGAAAACTGTGAAAGGAGTAGTTTATGTGTGTGTGTGTGTGTGTGTTTGTCTGCAATTGAATATATAATCTTTTGATCAGGTTATATCAGAGAAAAAATTTTAAATCATATAATGCAAAATGATAATTTGGTTCTCACTTTTGAAACTGAGCTTCCATGAATTTAAATTTCCTGCCATGAGCATGGTTATTTCAAACTCTACGGCAGACTGTAAGCTCATGGAGATTAGAGCATCATCTTAATCACTTTATTGCCAGAGTATAACAAGATATCTAAAGTACAAGAGATCCTCAGAAAATGTGTTTGTTGGGTGAAGCATTTATAATTGCCACTATTGTTTTACTTACTGATTTTCTAGATTATATTCACTTGTCTTCTCTTGGTTGTTTTTGTATTATTGGTTTTCTATTTGCTTCCCTATCAGTAAAAACAAAACCACCTTGTTAAAAAGTCTTATGACTACTTTAAAAAAATCAGATTCTTAGGTGCTTCTCTGTAAATTTCTGCTATTTGCAGTATCTGAATGGATTGGGAATTCCTTGAAGACAATGATATGTGTCTCACTTATTGTTGTATTTCCAGCTTCTAGTCCAGTATCAGGCAAAGATAGGAAGCTACTTAATAATAGGAAATGAAATAATATTATACAAGCCTCCATTTTCCCAATATAATCATTGAGAAGTGATGACGAATAGGATTTTACAGTTTGATGTAGCTGTGAGTGTTCCCCAACACGTTAGAATGCTTATGGAAAGGACTTTGAACTCAGTAAGGATTTGGGATCAAGCCTTTGACATTGGGCAAGTTAGCTAACCTCTTAATCTTCCAGTTTCTGCAGCTGTAGAAAAAGGATAATAAGAGCACATTCTAATGACTTTGCCATTTATATTTCTTTCCCCAGGTCCTCTTTGGGGCTACGTATTTCTACATCCAAAATGCTGGACACCTTCATCTTATGTTTCATTTGATGTTTTAGGCTATCTAGAGCTGTACTGTCTTCCCTTAACAATTAGATACCATTTTTTGCTCTTTACCTTTGTGAATGGTCCTACACAATCCAGACATTTCCCTTCATTCTTATTAAGACTATTTCTTCTTCTACATTATTAGTGCCATCCTCTTAGTTCAGCCTCTTAATGTCTCCCATGGTTTACTGCACTGTCCTCTCTTGTTCAGACTTCTAAACTTTCTCCTGGTACACATTTCTCCCTCCTGGTTTCACAACTAATCAGTGAGAAGCTATGTCTTAGACCCTGCTGCAGGGTCTGGCTGGCAATGAGCCCAAGTTCATGAGCAGAGATGATGATGATCTGGATCATGTCTTTAGGGAGAAACCTACTTCCACTTCCCCTAAGACTCTGTTTCCCCTTTCTGCTGGGAATTAGTAAAAAAATCACCAGTGCTCCTTAGGGTCCTGTATGACTTTGTGAAGCATGGCTGACTCCTGCCCTAGACAATCCACTTGCTTTTAGACTATTAGCTAAGAGGGAAAACTCTTCAGTCTCATTTAGAACATCGTATTTTAGGGTTTTCCTATAGCAATTTAGACTGTACCCTAAAAACTTTATAAAATTAGTCTGCCTAATGATTTCACTTATTTGTAGAATATAAAAACAAAGCAAAACAAAAGGAACAAAATAGCAGTAGACTAATAGATACTGAGAAGGACTGGTGGTTATCATGGGGGAGGAGTTGGTGTGGCTGGGCGGGTCAGGTGAAGGCAATAAAGGGGCACAAAAACTGTCAATCGTAAATTGGTCACAGGGATGGTCATATAACACAGAAAATAAAGCCAATGATTCTGAACATCTACCTATGTTGACAGATAGTAACTGCACTAGTGGGGATGATGATTTAATAACATGGGTAATTGTTGAATCACTGTGTTGTATATTTGAAACCAACATAAGATTGTAAATCAATGATACTTCAATTAAAAAGATTAGTTTGCCTAACTGCATTCTAGCTCCAATCCATCCACATACTTTTAAGTGAGTGTACCCTTTCAAAAATGCAAATATGGTCAGGCCAATACCCTGCTTAAAATTTAGAAGTGGCATTTGCTTTGTTTTATTTCCAAATTTTCTAAAACAAGCACATATTGATTTTAGAATCACGAGGAAACAAATTAAATAAATCCATTAGTTACTCCCTCAAGCCTTCAAAATAAAGTTCAAGTTGCTTAACAGGGCATAGAAATCCCTTCATGTTCTGCCTTCTGTCTATTTCTAGAGTTTTAACTTTTGCTACAGCCTCACAGGGCCCCAGGCACATGAGTCACTCCCTGGACAGGCTCTTACCCACATCTATGTCTTTACACCCTCCGCTCTCTCTGTCGGATGCCCCTCCACATTTTCTGCCAGGCTTGGCCACTCAACCTTCAAGACTTAGGTCTAGTCTCAGGCCAGGTATTGAATCCCCATAAAGCCTTTCCTAACAAAGTAGTATCAATTAAACGCACCTCGTCTGTCACTTAATCCTGTCTATCTTTATCAGGCATATTTCACATTAAATTACTTCCCCACCAGACTTTGTCTATTCTCCACTAAAAATGTATTCTCATTTAACCAACTTCTTTGCCATTTATCTGTGTTTCTATGTATAGCTGGTGTTCAAATTTCTTTTTATTGAATGAAGAGAACATGCACTTTCTTCTGTAACCATAGAGTCAAAAGGGATCTTAGCCCCCATGTATTGTAATGTCTACATTTTAGCCCCTACCAACTCCACAAAGACACAGAAAAGGAGGAATATTTAAATTGGAGTTTATGATTAATATAATCAAAATCTTATTGGGAACATTTATTTTCTTTCAGTGTTAGCCTTTTCCAATGACTTTTAAAACATCAGTGACTTGGAAGATTTAAGAAGTTCCTATAAAATATTATTTTTGATTATTGAAAGATAACATTTTTACAAGAAATGGACATTACCAAAAAAAAAATTTAAGTGTCTTATATTATAGAAAACAAGTGCTCAGTGAATAAACGAATGCTCTGGTTTTGGTAAATATGAAATGTATCAAACACTGAAAGGAAATCCAGTTTACAAATATTCCTAAAAGCCAGTCTTTAGGTCCTTGGAACCAAAATAAATAAAAATTATTCATTTGTTATACTCTTGAAAGATCTGTCAGTTCTTAAATTTATTTGGTTGGCACATGGTTTAAAAATATCTCAAAGTGGGGAAAAGAGTGTGCCTCTTTTCTAACCACTCACACCAAAATTTTACAAAGATTTTTAAATCATTTATGCTAAAATTTGGATGAACTTTTGTGGCATATATCAGAAGGCTATCTCTGTATAAATTAATATCACTTATTAGAACACAAATTCTAGAAAAAATGACATTCTATTACTCATGATTTTTTGGAAATATTATGCTTAATAGACTAATAGATAACTTCATAGGTGTTAAATATGAAACTCTCCCAGTATGGACTATTTTAAAATTAAAAGAAAAAAAATCTTACTTTCTAAGATTCTTTATTCTTGCCGTAGGCCTGGTTTGTACATAAGGAAGAGCTCCAAAAAGTAAGTTGTTTTTCTATGATTTAAGTATATTCATCTGTTAAGCTATTAATATAACCACACTGATATGTGTTGTGCTCCAGATATTTAAGTATATATTGGTCAAGATCAAGCAATTGTATAGAGCCAGCTTCATGTGTATACAACCTGTACAATCACAGATGATCTTTAGAAGGCCTTTCTCTTTGGTTTAATGCTCTGCTATCTCTGTCTTGAAATTCTTAATCATTTTTGAGCAAGGGGCCCCGGATTTGCACTTTTTGTGGGCTCCACAAATTATGCAGCCGGCCCTACATATAATTTAAATAATTATCCTGATTGTGAGCTAATTGTCAGGGAGTGCATGGCTAAAATGGCAATTTGTACACAGCTATTCATGAACAGCAAACCTAGGGTCCTAGCTGTCTGCCAGGCTCCACTTGCCCAGCTTAGCTGTCAGAAGGAGCACACAGGTTAAAAGAGAAAGATTCTCCTAAGTGTCAATCCCTCCTGCTGGCTCAAGAGAACAAAGCTGGCAGGCAAAGTGAATCAGATAGCGTACGGTGCATGCCCAAAGCTTCAGAATAAAGCCGATAGGTCTAATTTCAGCTTTACCAGCCTTGGTAGTGTCCCTTTAAGTTTACTAAGTCGGATATACCTGTAAGCAAGCAGTCTAATGTTTTTGTGATCTTGCTGCTGTGAAAGTATTTAATAATAAGCCTCAGAAGTTGGGAGGTAAGAAGGAAATCTATGATGTCTAATGCCAAGGTGGTGTTCAATGTGTTGAAAGTTGATTAAATTTCCTTTTAACACCCCTTGAAACTGACATTTTGCTACCGTTTAAAATTTTTTCCCTCCAAACTATTTTTTTATACCCATGATTTAGAGTGATATACAGCAAAGCAGTGGCTATGAATTGGCTCAGAATGATTTGAGGGGTAATGAGCAGGGATTGAAAAAAGTCTGTTCCTGTTCATTTAAGGAAAGTAAAGCTAACTTTATCCTGCAATTGCATACCAAGGCAGGGTCAAAGATTTGAGGCTGCTCAAATAGTGCCATCCCAATTTTATCGGTTTGAAGTGATAACCGGGTTCCAGAATCCCATAGATTGATAAAAGGAAAATATATTTAAATAGATTAGTGCCTTCTCAGCTATCAGTTGCAAAATTGCTTGCTGTATTCACATGCTCCCTTTTTGAAAGTTGCATTCTGTTTTAATCGAGGTGGTCTACATTTGAAAATTAATATGGTGTACTTCCATATTTTTTATCTGAGGTCTCGGCTTTTTAAAGAGGATTATTGTTTCCATATGCATGCAAATCACAGAAAAATGTGGAAGCCAGACCTGAAACCCTATACATGCCACTGGTGGTGTATTTGTTGACATACATGATGTAGAGGCTTGCAATTACTGTTTGAATGCTCAAATAATACAAACGGAATACTTTATAAATGGTGTTAATGCCGTATCTTCTATATAACTGACCAAAACCTGTGACCCTTACAAAAGCACTTAGGTAGTACCAATTGTGTAAAATTTTTCCCCCCACATCTTTCTATTTTTCTCCACATCGATAGTTAAGAAACAGAAACCCAAAATGACTTTCTTATAATAAAAGCCTGAAATACTAACTGCCTATTTGCTTTTGAGTCTAACCAAATGGTTCTATCTTATTCAACCCAATATCTCCTTCTTATAATGGATATTTTAAAATGTCATTCTGTGTAGGAAGCATGGGAAAATTAAAGAGCAGGACATCTATGTGGAGTCGAGAACTTAAAAAAGGATACGTACTAACAGATCAAGTTTATTTGTATAGCCTCCCTCAATGATACAGAGGTATGATATTCTTGTAAAATAATTAATTCTCTATATTAAAAACAGAATGGGATAATGTGAAAGAATCACACAAAGCATATCATTTACCTTAAATTCCTACCACATGTCAAGACTCTAGTACTTGGACTGACCTTGGGAACCCTAGCTTTAGGTAGGTGACAAATATGGGAAGATGGGCTGGAATAAGAACACATTGATAGAATAAGGTAGAGCTGTGTAGTAGACCTCTGCAGGCAGTATCAGAATAAGAGTGGAAAAACCCTGGAAAAAGAATAGGTAAACAAATCTAATACAGAGTTTTCACAATATTTCTTATCATTGTATAATAAATGAATATAAATATGAATATGAAATATAAACAGGTTTATAGCCTTTATTAATGCATCCACATTTCACATATTTCTGCTATTTAATAATATGCTTATAATACTATTAAAGGAGTTTCAATTATTCTTTATTTTGTGTTTATATGTGTCACCAGCAAAAGAAGAATGATATAATTGAAGACTGATGATTCAAATACTATGACTAACATTGCCATCGATGATACGACTTTCAAATTTTTCATATAGAGTGAACAACTCTTGATCAAATTCCAAGCAAAATAAAATAGAATCTTTCATAGTTTTTACCTTAGTTTCGTTTCTTGTAAGTCCAATCTATGTAAAAACTGCACATGTCAAGTGGTGACAAGTTCTACACTAACATAATTACAAGTAACTTTCCCCTTATATGTATTTCTGAAGGCATATTCAAAATTTGAGAAAGATGTAAGGAAATGTAGTTCACTGTGTGGCACTATCCCACTCATTGCAAAGTGTTTATAGTTAGACTAAAATATTACCATTTTATATGCTTTAATTGAGCATTTGTTCAATTACAAAAAATCCAAGTTTATTACCAATGAACATAAGACATTTTAAGGTGTTAATACAGACTTACCAATTTATGTGACCATAGGTAGCAAAGTAATTTCTTAAACAAAATGATGTCAGGTTAGAGACCTGAGTTGAGGTTTAAGACTCCGTGATTTTTTTTTTTTACTACTTATGTGACCTAGTACAAAACCCTTAACCTTGCTAATTTCTGAACGCTTCATCTGGAAACTGGAGATGATAATGCTGTCTTACATCACTGTGCTTTATAAAGGCAAAGCAGATTTTTAAAAACTTACTTGCCATTAATAACATACATTAGCTATTACTGTTGTTACAAAGGAAGTTTTTGATTTGGACTATATATTTCTTGACTTCGTTTATAAAATAAACAAGTATTAAACTGCATTAAAAACTATAGTTTATCAAGGTAGGTAATTTCAAAACATAGGTAAAATTTGCGTTATAACACATGATAAGAAAATGTGTGAGATAGAAATAAACTCTTTTCTGATTACAGAAATGATTTTTTTTCTGGTTGTTACAAATTTTCTGCAGTAAATTCTTTCCTTTTCCATATAGCATCCTGTTTTTGCTGGTCCCATTCTTGACTGAGAGATGCTACGGTCAAACTCTGCATTAAAGATCACATACTGTTTGCACCTCCGGTCACTGGCCATATGCCGTTGGAAAATAGGCAAGTGCCTTAGCTACCCCAGAGCCTCCCTAGTATTTTTAAAATATTTCTTGAGTTAGATTGAACACATTTTATTTCTCTAATCAACTCAAGTACCTAAGCCATACTTATCAACCCAAATTATAAATATTCTCAGAGTAAACATGTGGCACACATATAAAGTGTGTGTCTCTGCTTGTTTTCTAACTCAGAGTATCTAAAGACAGCTTTAACAATAGAGTCACCTGGACGGTGGAAGTAAGGAAACAAAATACATTGTCCTGATCACAGCTGTGACTTAGGGATCTTCCTCCTCCAAGTCCCCTCTTCCGCCCTAATTCACTGCAAAGCCATGGGCTTCAGATTGTTCAATATTTAAATCTTATGGATTGGTAACATGGTTAGCAATGTATTTTTATTAACAAAATCTATTACAGAAACATCTGAGCATTGTGCCAGGGCCATATATCTCTACACTGTAATACGTACTTCAAAACCCCATTCTTTTGATGTGCCAATATTTCTGGTAACCTCACTGCTTTATGTAATTAATGATTATATTGGGAACAAATGAACTGGTTTGGCCTGATGTTAATTTTTAAAGAAATCTGTTTTTCCATACACAGATCTCTTGACAGGTTTGGGATTCTACTACAAGATGGAGTTATGGAGAGGACCCTGTGGATGGATTTATTAGTCTTTCTTTTTGACCAAGTGAAATACCTGTTGGATTAGAGAACAGCTTCATGTCACCCCCAGCCTAGACATTGCCTCATGTAAAGGGTCTGAGCACCAGTCCCTAACTTTCTCTGCTTTTTTCCTCAGTGTTTGCTCTCTTGCTCCTACCCCCAGACCCTATTTTCCTTATCCTGTTTTACTTTTTCTTTTCATAGCATTTTTACCATGTGGAAACAAGCATTAATTTATGTATCTGTTTATTGTCTGCCTGTTCAATAGAAAATAATTTCCTCCGAGTCCCAGGCTTTATTTTGTTCACTGCCTTAACCTGTGCCTGGGAAACAGAACACAATAAATATTTGTTGGAAGAATGAACAAAGAAAAGGCTTTTCTTGGTCTTTATTAACATCAGCAATTTAAGAAATTGTTTTGCTGTTATTGCCTCACATGGTCCAGTCTAAAGTTACACTATTAGAGAAGAGTCGATCAAATTAGAAATTAACTGGGGAGCAGAATCATAATGTTTTTTAATTCTAAGTAGACATCTAGGAACCAAGGAATCTTGGGAGAATAAAGGAGGACAAGCCTTAGAAGCTTTCAATATACTTTGCATCCCAGAGAATGAAAACCTGAACCCTTGAAAAGCAACACATTCATGTTAGTAACTCCATCAAACAACTTTCTTAAATAGTAATGTCAATCCTATTTTCTACCAAAGACACCCCCCTCGTATGCTGTGTACATCTCTCCTGGGTCGGTTGGAATAGTTAAGGATCAGTCTGCTTGCCATTTCCAGAGTAGCTAAGAAACAGTAATTGTTTTCTTCACCTAGTAGTTTGGCTATCAACTTAAATTCCCAAGTCATTAAATACTGTCAGAGGAAAAATCATTCTGAATATTGCCTACTCCATAGTACAGCTAAGGAGTTAATAAGTGAAAGGAAACTGAAGTCACGTGTCGGAGAACATGTTACTTTACCAATTGTAAAATAGATTGTCATCAACATCAACTGATGAATTTTGCAGGGTGACCACAAGCATCCCTATAGCTGACTCACTTTTGTACACCATGCTTAAAACTCTTCTTATATTCATATATGTAAAATAAAACATCTTATGAAGTCTTACATTAGTTGTGGTGAGGCCAAATATTCAGGAACTCTAGAGAGGTAAGGGTCAGACTGCTCAGTGGAGCTATGGACCAGCTTCCCCGATCTCCTTCCTCACGTTAAGGTCAATTCCAGAATGAGTCAGAGGACCGAACCAGAAAGAAAGAAGATCGGAACTAAGACTACTCTTGAAAGAGTTGTGTCTGCTAATGTGAATATATTGAATATTTAACTGGTTTAAGACAACGTACTAAGGCCCCTAGCAATTGTTTTTAAGATCCTTGATGGTATTGGGCATGCGTGTTGGTGCCAGAATCTTTATACAAATGAATTGCTTTTTATTCTTTCCATTGCCTTCTCCCTCTTGCAAATACCAACATATATACCTAATTCAGGAAAGCATGCTTTGATTTACAGTCTTATTAAAGCTTAGAAATAATGACTTAGTATATAATTCTGACGTTCATAATTTCTCTGTAACTAAGCTATAGGTTAATGTGTAAAACCCCTGTGGATTTCCCCTTTGTTTAAATAATGTCTTGTAATTCCAGCCAATATAGTTTACAATAGCATGTTAAAAGCAAATAGGAAGGCAGCTCTAAATTAAGGTTCCTACATCAGCATTTCTCCTCACTCTGGATATTTTCTGATACAAAGTTTTGGTCTCTCTCATGATGGTATTCTGCAGTATTAAAGCAAGTAACCACAGCCTCATAATGCTAAGCACTCCAGTGGGAACCACAAACAGAGTGCATAAACCCAAGTATTCATTTCATGAGGTTTTATTAAAAGGCTTCACCTCTAAATTGAGCTGTCATACACTGTTGGGAAACTTTTCACCACAGTTTATTTTAACTATGTAAAACATTAGAGGAATGGAATTTCTTCAGCTTTTCACATAATGGCCACGACCTCTCTTACACACTACAAGCAATCTATACCACAGTTAATCAAATTGGCTGCAGAGGACAATCAGGCCATATGTTCTCCTACTTTCCCCAATTTTCTGAAATGACCCCAACCTTGTTAACATGCTGTAGATTTTCACATATCCCAGCAAGCTCTCTGGTGTTTATACTGAGAAACTATATTGCATGATGAGAAGATATCCTTCAGATGAGAAGGACATAGGGTAATTTATAAAAGAGTCATTTGTGACACAGCTTTATACAGTTTTCGAGGAATTGCATTAACTGCTTTTGCAGTTTCCTCAAATGGTGCTTCCAGTTGACAGTGTCATAAGTCATTACAGATTTTTTCCTTATGTAAGCAATATCAACTTTCTATTAAAAATACTAATTTCCACCCCACTACCAGTGTCTTTTGAAGTAGTGTATATAGTAAAAAAAAAAAAAAAATCCCGTTGCTTTGAAATATTAAAGGAATATATTTAACTGAAGGGTTTTCAGACAAGCTGTTTTTCTGTATTCCTGATGACAGAAAGATTTTAGCCTACAAAGTCAATAGTAAATTTTATTAAAGTCATTATTTTCCTGTTACAGCCCTCGTGCTTTAAATAAACTACAGCTGACAATGCTGTCTTACATACTGTCATACTGTAAAATGTCCCCTCTTTATTACCTCAGGGACAACTCATTTAGAACTTTGAAAGTGTTTTCCCGTTGGAGCTGCTCATTTGTAGAGCTGGCCTATGGCTGTGTTTAAAGAATGTAGTTGCTACTTCTCTTTTCCTCTAAATATTCTAGGGAAAAATATAAACTTGCCAAAACAACATTTTTTAGATAAAGATTAATGTCCCTTCTCCATAGATAAAATATATCTCAATCTTTCCATATTAGTGTGCTTGGACTACTTAGGACATTATTTTTCCTGTTAGCCCATTGTGTATAAGTCAGAGCAAAGCACTTGACGTACATAAGGCATCTTTTGTTTCAGGAATTTTTGTTTTCCTCCGTATCACAACTTTTAATCAATAGCCAGTCACCTCTGCATCATCTCCTTGATCAACCTAATCTTCATTATAGAAACATTATAATGGCCAAAAAATGAATAATCATGCATAAAGTATTTTTATGAAAATCAGACTGAATATGTGTATTATTCTGGACCCACGGCATATCATTCCACATTATGCTCCTTTAACTCACTATATAAATACACATTTTAGTCCCACTACCCTTTAGCATATATTGAATGATTTTTAAATTAATTTTTATTTTCTTCTCCAAAACCCCTACCTACTAAGATGCCAATTCAAAGACAACAGAAACAATGAGGAGAAAACAGCAACAACTTGCCTTTACATTTGAAGTCAGATGTAATCGATGCCTCTAAATCCACATGTATTTCTCGATCTCTTTCCCTGTTAAAGGCATTTTTACAAAGCATTACTATACTGCTCAGGACTATCAAAACCAGGTGAAATTTTACCCTAAAGTCTTCAAACTCATGGCCAGAATTGCTAGACTCTCCTTTCTTCCCTTTGGAGAAGAGCAGGAGAAGCCAGATGCATGGATGACTCTGCAGAGATGGTCAGTCCTCTCTGCCCTCCAAATCTGGCATTGTTTCATTTTACCTCAAGCTGCCTGCAGACCCCGAGGGAAAGGGAGAAGACGTGTGTAAACCCTTGCCCTAGTCTAATAAAGACTTGATCAATGGCAAGTCTTTGATTTCAAATCCTGTTCTCTCCTGTTCGATCTTGAGACAGTAATCTTCGCTGCTCTGTGCCTACAGTCAGATCATGTTGGTATCTATTTCTGTGGCCTTTTAGACCAAGTGAAACAGAACGGAGATCATAAAATGTTCTCCCGTTAAAGAGGAAATAATTCATTTCAATAACATACTGTAAACGAATAGTTAATAAGTGTCATCCTTATAAAAGGGGACATATTCTGTAATTCACAAACATTTGCAATTTTTTCCCTGGTTTACTTCTTCGGTATTATATTACAACTAAGCTATGTTTAGATATTTTGTGTTTAAATCACTCTCACTTCCCACCACACACACACACACACACACACACACACACACACACACACAGCCCATGACCTGGTCAATGACTAGAGCAAACCTGAATTTTCCCCATGTCCCTTCTACACAGCTTAGAATCCCTAAATGGTATCAAAAGTCCTGATTTGTGATGTGTGTGCTACTGTTCACTTAAAAGTGCTTTACTACCTTTCCTTATCAATGGAAAACTTTCAAGGTATTTAAAAGCTTCGCCTTTAAAACTTCTAGCTGAAATAAAGCAAAAATTGTAGGTGGCTATATGAAAGAGGTAGAATACATTTAAAGGAAATCTCTCATAGGGAAGAGCTGTAGCATTGCTTAGGGTCCAATTATACACTTTTCATTGGGAATAACGTGTTTTGGGGTCATGTGGGATTCTTTCATTTGCTCAGGAGAACGTTAGCTGCTTTAGAGAGCAATGTCGTTATTTTTAAGAAAAAACAGAAAAAAATGAAACATTAGAAAACCTTCCTAGCAGTAAGAAGAGCTGAGTTCAGCAATAATAAAGAGGCCAAATGGCTTACCCTAAAACCACAAATTACTTAAATAGAAAGGATTAAAATGCTTTACCATTAGGCAGCCTTTTTGAGGAGCAGAGGAGAAGGAACCTAATGCTTATGAAGCAAGACTTCGGACTTATTAAAGAAAAGGGACAGATTGCACTTGCTACTCTAAACAGGTTATGGAACATGACTAATGCACATTTGTTAAAGGCACAGGCAGATGGTACTTTGGCATGCAGAGGAGAAAAAATGGTGAATATTCTTAATGTAAGTCATTGAGACAAGTCTCTAAAACCTGTTTCAGTGAGAAGTCGAGTTTAGAATAAAACTAAACACATGACACAGTTGGCCTGCCTCTAACCTGTAAAATCATTTTTCTTCCTTTAGGCAGAATAACTAAAGAGCTCCCTTCTTCCCATCTCTAGCATTCAGTGCATCCGGCGGCACCGGGGAACCTCTAAAGACCATATGCCCCCTAGGGGAAGTTTTTACAATTATGCACACTACAGGTAAAAATTCCCGAAATGTATCTACTCTCTAAAACAGAAACTGCTTATATTTAAGACTGCAGTCCTAATTGCCATGTAAGAATGATAGCTGAACTGATCAATCACTTAGAAAGGAAGGATTGATTTTTCTGTGTGGAAGCTAAGCTGGTGACTGTGAGAAACAGGAAAACCATACTGGGAAATGGCCGACCCCCGTCACTGTGCCACAGATGCTTAGAATTTTGGAGCTGGAGAAGGAGGCCTTCCCACTGTACCTCTGAAGAGTCGAGGTCCTGCCAGGAAGAAAGACTTCCCTCGGCGATTGACACCCATCAGCAGGGAAAACGGAAGGGGGAAGTTTCCTGACATGTTTGAATCTCCACGTGGGGCTGTGAAGTTGTACGAATTAATCCATTCCTCCATATGATTGTTGTTCCAACCCAAGTACAGCCCCAAAGTGAGGAAATAGGCACGGCCCCGGAGGTAAGAGAGGAAGAATGGAAATGTTCAGATGGCTTTTAAGCAGAAAGCATTTCAAAGGCTGGTGACTGGGAGGGAAGGTAATCTCAAAATGATACACAGAGACAGAAATAGAAGCTCCCTTCACTCTGTCTCTGGCTATATTGTGTCTAGCTATCATTTTTCATTATTCTTGGCCTGTCTTGGACCTGGAAAATAATTAACCAACATTAATTTGTAATTGTGAGCTCCTCTTATGTTCATCCTTCTGATATCTTTGGGAATAGAGAGAGGAGCATTGAACTGGATTGGCGACACAGTGGATTTGATTAACTGGTAGGAAATATTCATTGAAAGAGCAACAGAAAAAGAGGAAAATGTTGATTCAGTATTTATAGACATTGCTAATTTGCAAGTCATATTGAAATAATTTGCCACTCAAGGCCAGCTAAGTATTACTCACTGGGTTATCTGAAGTATATAAGCATTATAATACATACTATATGTACATATGTATATAAAATATGTAAATATTATTTATTTATGTAACAGGTAGCATAAATAGTACTCAATGGGTTATACAGAGGCATATAAACTCTAAAAGGAAATATAAAACTAGTTTTACACTGATCATGGGGAATTATGGTCTTACATAGAAGCAGGAGAGTTCCGTTGTGAAGTAAAGCATGAACAGGCCCACAGGCCATGTGTCCTCTGTTCCCACCCTTCCATACCATGATCTAAATACTTAAGACCCTGGAATTTCTGCTCAAATGGTCCTAACTCTGCTTCCATGGCCTGCAAACCCCGTTGCCTGGGCCCACCTTTTCCAAGGACAGACTGCATTTCCGGTGTAAGCACCTCTAACCTGAGAATTAGCCAAGGAGCGACTGGCTGCAGAAGATAAGCACAGAGTTTGGATGTGGGTTGTATTCAAACAAGTGTGCATGAAACTCTTCAAGGAGTAGGACAATGTCCAGGGTTGGAAGAGAGAGGGGAGGAAGGTGGGGAGTGAGAGAGATGGACAACAGAGCTGGGTCTAAGGGCTAAGAGTTGGCCTTTCCCATCCACAAGGAATCCCGAGAAACTTTAACAAGTCCACATTTGAAACTTGGGCTTTCATTTCAGATTTTTATGGAAGTATATTTGTCAAAGCAGGTAGATAGAACACAGTGTATTTAAGTATACATAGGCATTTGTTAGGTTTATACTAATGTTTATTATTTAGACAAATAGTATGTGAATTTCACAAATGTTCAGGGATGGGCTGGCTATAGGTTGGGGACCCTTTATCTTACCTGTTAACATAAAAACTTTCCTCTTAACATTTTTGGACATGAGAGATGCAATTCAAAATTTCAAAATAACGTGGAAGGGGCCAAGGAAAGAACCTCAAATGGATTAGAAGGAAGAGTACCTCGTGCTCACACAGGATTGCCAATGGGGCCTATCCCTATCAGCAGATTGGTGAACCCCATAACAATATGTGAGGCATTGATCACAGTACTCAGAAAGGCCTTGTGACTGTAGTGGGGATTCATTAGACCCTAATGAAACATTGCTTCTGACTTGCTAAACAAATCTTAAAAGCCAGACCAGATGGTATCAAGTTATTTCTACATAACCTAACTTCACTCTTGAAGAAAGCTCACAGATATTTATAGGAACAGAAAATATCCAGCACTCAAATTGTACACTAATGATAGCAAAATAAAAAATACTGTGTTGAAGACCGACAAAATATATATATTTTGACTAATGCTGAACCCACAGATACAGGAAGCTCAATGAACCCCAAGAACAAGATAAAGAGAAGTATCATACACATAAACATAAAGAACATAAAAATCAATAAAGAACATAAAAATATATATATATAAAGTTCATAATATCTAGTAACTGACCAAAAATTACCAGGTGAGCAAAAAATTAAAAAAATGTATAACAGAAAATAAAGCCAGTCATTGGCAACTGACCCAGAACTGACATAAATATCATAATTAGTGGAATTATGGCATTAAAATGACTCTTATTTATATGCTACATATTCAGAAGGTTAAGTAGAGATAGGAAAATCTAACTTCTACAAATGAAAACTATTTGAGATGAAAAATAAACTGGATGGAGTTAACAGCAAATTGAGAATTATAGAAAAAAGCAGTGAATTGGAAGACAGAACAATAGAAACTTTCCATAATGAAACAAAACTGAAGCTATAATTTACAAAAATGAATATATCATCAGTGAGCTAAGTGGCAACTTCACTCAGCCCATTGTACATGTAATTGAGTTCCAGGAAGGAAAAAGAGAAAGAAACATCTGAAAGAATAATGCACAATAATTTTCCAAATTTGACTAATGCTGAACCCATGGATACAGGAAGCTCAATGAACCCCAAGAACAAGATAAAGAGAAGTATCATACACATAAACATAAAGAACCAAAAAATCAAATTTCTCACAACTAGTAATAAAGAGAAAAATCTTAAAAGCATCCAGAGGAAAAAAGACATTTCTGTACAGAAAAATCAAAGATTAAAAACAGAAGTCCTCACCAGAAACAATGCAAGTAAGGTGAGTGGAAAAACAAGTTTGAAGTACAGAAGTTCATTGAAATACAAATATAAATACATATATTAAACCCTGTAAACATAGAATTCTGTATGTAGCAAACATATATTTCAAAAAATAGAGGCAAAATAAAGATTTTATACACTTAAAAATGGCAGAAAGAATTTATCACCAGCAGGGCCTCAGTATAAGAAATCTCAACATCTTTCAAGCAGGAGGAAAAGAAAACATAATGGAAATGTGGATCTACACAAATAAATAAAGTACACTAATAAATGAAGAACATGAAAAACGATAACTATATGGATAAATAAACTATATGGATAAAATGTTCTTCTTACTGTTTAAATCTTCTAAGAGGAGAATTTGCTAAAAAGTAGTAAATAACTGAGTTTTAAACAATCATTGGAAAGAATTGAGGAAATCAGAAAGTATTTTAAATGAAATGAGAATGAAAATACCACATGCGAATATTTGTGAGATTCCTTTAAAGCAATATTATAGGGAAATTTATACACAGAAATGCCTGCATTAAAAAAGTCCCAATTCAAAGAGCTCACCTCTGCCTTAAGGAACTGGAAAAAGATCAAATGAAACCCAAGTTAAGCTAGAAAAACAACAACAAAAAAATGGAGATCAAGGTGGAAGACAATGCATAGAAACCAGAAAAACAATAGAGAAAAATAAATTAAACCAAAACTGATGTTTTGAGAACAATAAAATTGATAAACCTATAGATAGACTGATCTTGAATAAAAGAGCGAATTACCAGTATCAGGGATAAGAAAGAGGACATTAATTCACATTTACACAGAAGTTGTAAGGATAAATAAAGGAATATTTTGAACAACTTTGTGCCCCAAAATTTGACAACATAGGTAAAATGGACAATTCCTTTAACAATACTGTCAAATCTCACTCTAGAAAAGGAATAAAGTAAGTAATCATACGCTTCCTAAAAATTTGAAATTATGTTTAAAACTTTACCACAAATAAAATACCAGTTCCAGATGTCTTTATTTATGGATTCTACCCAACACTTCAGGAAGAAATAATATTAATTCTACATAAAATCTTCCAGAATATTGAAGAGGAGGGAATACACTGAACTCATTCTATAAGGCCAGCATTATCCTGACAAAATAACAAAGAAAGCACAGGAAAAGAAAAATATAGAACAACATCCTTCATGAGCATATATGTGAATATTCTAAACAATATTTTAGCAAACCAAATTCAACATTATTTAAAAAGTACCTTATGAACAAATGGGTTTATTCCAAGAATGGTTTAACATTTGAAAACAATGTTAATAATGCAATTTAACATATTATTAGGTTGAAAAAGAAAAAATTGATTGCCATCTCAATCAGGGCAGAAAAAGCATTTGACAAACTGCAACATTCAATTCCGATAAAAACTCTCAGCAAATTAGGAATACAGGGAATTTCCTCAAACTGATAGACCATCTACAAAAATGTCATAGCTAATATCATGCTTAATGACGAAAGATTGAATGACTTTTTCCCAAGATCAACAATATGATCTGGTTGTTCACTCTTATCACTTTTATGCAGCTTTGCCAGGGAAGCTCTAACCTATATTTCAGGTTAGCCCACAAAAACATAAGGAATTCAGATTAGCAGGGAAAGGGTAACAAACACTCTCTATTCATAGTCGAGATGATCCTCTACTTAGAAATCTGATAAAATCTACTAAAATGTTAATAGATTAGCAAGGTTGCAGGACACAGGATTGGCATACAAAATTCAACATTATTTCTATTTACTTGTAACAACCAAAAATGAAATTTTAAAATAACCATTTATAATAGCATAAAAATAAAAATACTTCAGAGCAAACCAGACAAAATATGTGTAAGACCAGAACACTGAAAACTATAAAACAGTGCTAAAAGAAATTTTAAAAGACCCAAATAATTGGAAAGATACAGCATATTTATGGGTCAGGAAACACAATAGCATTAAGATGTCAATTTCACTCAAATTGGTTTTTTGATTCAACACTCAATCAAAGTCCTATCAAATATTTTTATAGACATTGACACACTGTTTAAAGTTTAAAGGGAAACGCAAAGCATCTAAAATAGTCAAAACACTAAAAAGAAAATCAAAATTGTAAGATTAGCACTGCCTGATTTTGAGGCTAACTGAAACCAGTTTGACACTTATTAAAAAGTATAATGCATCATCCCATATAATCTAGTCATTCCACTCCTACATATTTGCCCAAGAGTACTGAAAACCTATGTCCAATCACATACTTGTACACTAAGGTCAATGGTAGCTTCACTTATGATAGTGCCATGCTGGAAACAAAGTGAATGGAAAACAAAATATTTGGAAATGAAATGAATGGAAATGAAATGTCCATCAATAGGTGAAAACTTGTGATATATCCATACAATGATATTTATTCAACAATAAAGAGTAATGAATACATGCACCAACATGGGTGAATCTCAAAATAATTATGCTTAGTGAAAGAAGCCAAGTAAAAACCAGTATCTATGTATGATTCTATTTATAAAAAAATACTAGAAAATGAAAACTAGTCTATCATGACAAAAGCATATACACGGTTGCCTGGGGATGAGAAAGACTGGGAGGGACTGACTGTAAAGTGGCATAAGGAATGATATGCTCACTTTCTTGATTGTGGTGATGGTTTCAGAGGTATACAAATTTGTCAAAACTTATAAAATTGGACACTTTAACTGGATAGCTTATTGTATGTCAATTACATCTCAGTTAACCTGTTATAAAATCATTATTGAGAACAGTTTGACTTATTGCTCTCTCCTTTTGTGTTCTTTATACACACTTGAAAGGTCAAAATTTTGTATACTTATTTCCTGACTTCTTCCTGAAGAGGCCTTGCTTTTCCAAGCTTACCAGAAGAACCCAAGGACCGTATGTGGGAATCACCAGCAATTCCCTCTGTTCTATCTTAATTATTATTTTTTGGTATTAATGTGCCAGGACTTGGGCTAAGCACTTTATTTATGCACTTTCATTTATTTTTCCTCTCCTTTTCTTTTCTTTCTTTCACTGTAACTCTCTGCTTAAGTTATCTTACTCAATTTTCTGGAGTGTATATCTCCAGCAACATATCTAAGATTCAGGACATTTTGCTTGCCTTACCTTCCCTGGACTAAGTTTCAGATCAATTCAAAAACAAAAAAAAAAGGTTCAGATTAAAAAAATTTATAAGGAAACCAACAGAGAAAATATTAATTCATGAAAAAGGAAGACAAAGAAAGGATTGCAAAGTACTTCATTACATTACCAGAGTAGTTTAACATATGGAGATTTCTGGACTCAAATCTGTTTATTGTTCTCATTGTTCACTTACTTCTAGGAAGTCCTCTGAAGTGAAAGATTATCATTAGTCCAATACTAGCATTAGTGCCTCCCTGCAATGAATTTTGGCACCTTTTCCTGTTGCTCTATATTAGCATCTTAAATGTCCATGTGGCTTCCAGGAATTTGATGCTCTTACTTTGGGAAATATCCACCTCACATCTGCTTCTCTTTCTTCCTATTTCAAATGTACATCTGTTTATATTCTGAGTGTCAAATGTAATTATTTACTTTTTGGTAGTGAATGTTGATGGATATAACCTAAACCCATTGTACATAAGGGTTTTTCCCTACTCAGGTTACACTTCCTATTTCTCCTGGGGATACTTGATGATGTATTCAGGTGTCCTCCAATTTGAATGGAGCATGGGGATGGTTAACAATAAACATAAAAAATGTGAATTTTATGTAGAGAAACACTAGCACTCTCATATATGATTATCATAAGTCATCTCCCCAGGAACAATCTCAGGGGATAATTTGATTTCACTGATGGGTTAACTCCACCAAAGGAGGCAAAATGGTTTATAAATGTAGAAAGAACTTATTAGACTTTAATGTGATAGAGTGTGCCCTAGCGAATGCTAAAAACTCCAGTGAATTCTCTACTTCACCTGTACTCTGCAAGTTGATGAAAGCCATCAATTTGATAAGTCATCCAATGCAACTTAGTTCACATTATTTTGATATAGTAATATAGAAAGTTGCATGTACAGATCTCTTAGCATTTTAGAAGTGGACATATGATTGGCGATTGGTTATTTTAAATCTCAAGTGATAAATCTAAGAACAGCACTAATGAGTTTATCTAAAAATGATTACTAGGTGAGGAACATATGCATGAACTACACATGCCCATAGTAATTTCTTCCCATTTATCATCTGGACATTTTCATCATGGTCTAAGTATCATCCCGAATTGTGCCATTCAATCTAATAATTCTGATTTTGAAATTGATTAAATCCAGCAAGTAATAATTCTCAAATTCCATTCATGGGAAGTTTCTTTTAAGCTGATCTTGTATATATATTGTTATTCTAATATCAATACCCATTTTGCTGGTTCCCTTGGATTCCAGGTTTAGATCACATCCAAGTTAAAGTAAAGGTCTCAGTATCAAGAAATATTATGTAACAATGATCTCTAAAGTCACTAAATACAAATCAAAGTGACTTAGTAGATTATTCAATTACAAAGTTTCTCTGAATAAGCCAGTAAAATGATGAAAATTATTAAGGTATCATCTTAATAAATATGATGCTAGCTCACAAAGTCCACTGCAGCACAGGTTTTTAAGTTAACAATTCTTTATCTTCACCAAAATGTAAGTAGCAATTACTACCTTCAAAACATTTACATTTAAATGTAGTCTACACAATGTTGGAATACATCATGAATAACCAATATATTAAAATAAGCTACTAGGTTAATTAATTCTTCTGAAGGTCTTAGGGTGAAGACCAGAAGAACTTTTTTGGTATCTTTGCATACAGTTAAAACTCAGGCAATTTTAGTATTGACTGTCCTGTTTGTAGCTTTCCTCTGATATTTCCCCTATACCCAGCTTCCCCACTTTGGCCTACATACATCTGAACACTTAGAATCTTAAAATAAAATACTTCAACATAGTCTATATTTATATAGACCAGACAAGTTCCAATGTAAGCTATTGCTACAAAATCATCAGTGGTAAGGTAATGAGTAAAGATGTAATATACTTATTTGTACAAGAAGTAATTCTATTTAAGGTACTTAATTTTTGTGTGCTTTTTTCTGGTAGACTAATTATGAAATTACTTTAAATACTACTATGGAAGGATTTTTTGATTGGCTTGACCAACTTTATTTCAATCTTTTTTTTTCAGTATTGAGGGAGGGATGGTTAATATATTTTTTCTCAGCCTATCTTACAAGTAGAATTAACCATGTTATATATTTTAGAAAATGAGACATAAACATAATTAGGAAAAAATTCCTAATACAAGGGACAGATCTTACTGCTTCATATACTCCTTCCTTCTTCCTGCCTTGATTTGGATATGTTAAGTAGAGCTACAGCAGCCATATTGTCACCATGAGGCAAGTCAACAAGATGTACATGAAAAATCAATGTGCTCAGGATAGTAGAACAGAAAGAAATGAAGATCATGGGTCATTTGATGACATCATTGGACAGTTGCACTTTAACATGCTCTTTAAGACTTCTTGCAATGTGAAAATTAAACACCTTTATTATTTAAGCTTTTCTTGGTTGGCTTTTCCAGTTCTGTAGGCAGAAGTATTCATAATTGATACCACCACTATATATTTTTTAAGTAGAGAAGTCTCTCCACTTAGGAAATTTCAGCTTACAAACTTTCTTTTACTTGAACAAGCTATGCCTTAGAGAAAACAAGATACCTATTCAACAGCAGATAGGATGAGTAGTCATACATGGTTATATCAACAGAGGTCATAGAATGATTATTGGTTAGGAATATGCTTGTTCTGTTAGTTTAGAGGTGTATCATATCTGACGAGTGAAAAAGCAGTGTTATTTAAAGTATTAGTTGAGAAGGTATATTAATATAAGGAAGGAAAAGTAATTGAAAATAAAATTGGTGAGACAATAATGAATATTATACAAGGTCATGGAATAAATAATTTAATAGTGGATATGACTCTGAAGGATAAATGGTGCATCATGAAATAAAATACAAAGAAATGACTAGTTAAATGAAAAATAATTATTTTGATATATGAGCAGAGGTTTAGCATCAATGTTGGGAGCCTATCAAATGCAATTCAACTCAGAAATAAAGTTTGGAATTGGTTTGAGAATGTGGTAAAAATATTAGTTCTGGAAATTATAAGTTAGGGCTGATTCACAAATTCAAGGCCCATTTGAATATTAGTTTTGTCAAAACATGGAAGATATAGTAGCTGTAAAACAGTTTACTTTATCCTTTAAGTGATAAGAGACAGTGGACATGCAACATTTACCTTTTTTCATCCTATTTCATGGAACTTAGGTGTGATAGCTAGAGCTCTAGTTGTGTTCTTGCATTGTTAGGATCAAATCACACTCTAGGAATGATCCTAATGTGAGCTTGCAAATGTAGGCACCCCTGATATAATTTTTTCTGACTCTATCCCTGTCTTTCTCTTTGAACTTGAGTTGAGCTCTGCTTATTTTTTTAAATGCTTAGAAAAAAATTCATTGTGGCTGCATCTCAAGACACCGATTTGTCTGGACCAATCTCACTTGCGGTGGATCTAGCCTCAGAAATTACCTAATTACCACCATTGGAACATTTGGGAGAATCCCTGCTAATTGAAGATTGACTGATACGTCACATTATTGTCTGTCAGCTAAAGAGTAAGTAGCTACAAATGTCTGCCACTAGTGAAAGCTGAGGTGAATATGAGAATAGCTTTAAACACATTGAAGAAGGTATAAAGGTAGTAACTGCAGCTGAGTCGTGCCAAGTACCCATACGCATGTTTCAAACTATTACAAATACACCTGTGTTAAAATTCTAAACATCATATGCCTGTTCAGTGATTCCTGGTTGTCTGCACAGCCATCTGGAGGCAGCTGGGGGGTAGAAAGGAAGCAAATACCTCCATGTGGACATCTGTGGTAAAATCCTCGTCAAGTCAAGAAAATTTATTTTTGCCTTTGCCAAAATCTGTTGTTATAATTTAGATTTTAAATTAGGAAAACTGTTTCTCTTAGTTATTTAATGAGGGAGGGCAAGGACATAGGATGAGCATCATGATTAATTTTTCCTGCCTATGATAAAAATGCCAAGATATAAACAGTATAGTAAGACTGGAGGGACTCCATCTTAAGGCTAAGATTCTATTTTGAAAAACCAGGCAGTTAGGAGGTAAGATTCCTAACATACTTAATGGTAATCAGCCAACAAATGACCCTATCTTAGGGCAGGGCAAGCAGTCCTAAATGGTATGCCCCATTGCTTGAAGGTAACCACTATCTTGGAGAAGAACAGGATCAAGAAATTCCTTGTGTTAACTTTATTTTATAGAATATCCAGAGGACAGACTATGGATGGTGACACAATGTCTCTCACCAGAGATAGACATCATGAGACCACATGTCAAGCGATCACCCTCCCCCAACACCAGGCCCTTTGCCCCATTCTTGAAAGCCTTAAAAGGCAGAATCCTAAGCCCTTAAGCATGCCTCCTCTATGAGGTTGCCCATATTCCCTTTTTTCGAATGCATACTTCGTCTTAAATAAAGCCTTCTCACTGTTCAACTTACTGCATTTTGTATCTGCGCTCTTCCAGTGGCAAGCATCTTGGTTACTTTGCTATTTCATTAAATTTCTAGACTTAAGCACAAGTCTTCACTCTCTCTACTCTACTTTAGACAAGCAGAGAAGAGCTACTAAGATCTCTGATTTGGCCTGCAAGTTCCCATCCCCTGGGTGACCCAGATAGGACTGCAGCTGTACAGTCATGCTCTTTAGCAACCTGCCCAAAAGCCTCCTTTCTGTGCTTTGGGAAGTTCTCAGAACATCATCTCACTCCATCCAGTGCTCTGCAGCTCCCCGAAATCCTGGGGTGGTAGGGGCTTAGTTACCACACTGTGAAGATTCAAGTGGACACTGGATACCAGGTGACACTGACTTCAGGAGTTGGCAAGGAATTTGCCCCAGGCTGAACAGGAGTTCAATGAGCTTCCCTTTCTACTCTGCTCTTTCTTGCTTTCTGCTGTCTGCATGGCTGCTGCCATTCACTACTACTCTCACTTTAATGAATTCCTTCCTTACCTACACTTGTGCAACCTGCGGGAGACCTCTTTCACAGTCAGAGTCAGGAGCCCTCCCTGGACAAGTTGAAGTTTCACCTAGTGCACACATAGAGACCTCCCCAGATGCAGCTGCCCGACAACATTAAAATCATGAGAATTTTATGCTCAGCAATCCCTCCCAAATCTCATTTACATAGCTAGAAAATTTAGTATATGGTATTTACTATTGTATAGGATTCTCCCTCCTTAAAATTTCATTTCCTGAATCTATGAACTGTAACTCAGTTCTGTTGATGATGATTAGAAAATGAGGAAAGATTGGAATTAAGACAAAATTGACAAAGCAAACAGCAAAATAGAATAAGACTTTTAGAAGTGAAGCCTTTGGATAAAGATAGCCATGGGAGAGGACACCCATGTATTCCCAAATGATTAGGTAGGAGAAACTGAGATGTAGAAGGGAGATGGATAGAATGTGTTTTGGCTTGAAGTACCTCTTCTAAGACAATTGTTTTGGTTCTTGGGGAGGAAGAGAGGATGCTGAGAAACCTGAAATGGGGAGGGAAGCCACTCTTCCATAAGACCAAAAGAGAATACAGGAAGCATGGCCTTCAAATTCTAAAATCAGAGAGGCATCAAATATCGATGAAGACAAAAATGGGGAAAATGCCTGCTATTATAAATATTATGTACAATAAAACTAAGAATGTACAAGTGTATTTTTGAACTAGAGATGGTATAAGAACTTAAAATGAATTTGGTTATCAAAGGAAGGCAAACTGAAATTGATGAAACAGTATCATTAATATTAAGATATGTAAATATTTGGCAATTGGTAGGCTGTTAGTGTGTTTACTGTGCCATTTTAGTAAGTATAAACTTTCATTTATGTTTTAAACACTGATAGGCTTTCATAAGGATGCTTAATATCTTTAATC